>NW_027187419.1:61753558-61907350 GCF_028583685.1 Petaurus breviceps papuanus
AAAGTTAGAAGAATGATAGGGAATTTGAGTTAACCTCCCCCCCCCCATCCGGGGAAAAGAACGGGGGGGGGGGGGGGCACAGCAGCTACATTGGGGCCCTACTGGCAACAGCCCCTGGGCACCCTGAAGCCCACTTCTCTAGGTAAGCAGATGAACCTTCCCTCTCAAAACCCCAGGTCCTTGCTCCCATATCACCAGAACCTGGAGTTTCTGCTCCAAGTTCCCCAAAGCCAAGCAACCCCTATCGGGAAGCTTGTGGATTCCTCAGGGACCCTCCTCCTTGTTCACCAAAACTCCCTCCTCAGTGCATTTATAAAGAACTGGGGAACAAGGGTGCAACAGGTCACCAGGACAAGCCGCTGTACATGATGGGGGTGAGAGTTTGCAGCACCCCACCAAGTCTGAGGGAAGAATACAACATCGAACTGTGGCCACTTCTGACCACCTAAAAAGTGAGTTGAGGTAGAGAGAGACCTAGGCTACTTTTAAATTGTTTTATTGCCCAGTGTGGCAGAAGGCTGAGACAGTTTGAGATCCAGCCCCCAAGGAAACAACAATCCGAGGTGGGAAGGGAGTCAGGAAGTGAGAAGGAAAGTAAGGGGGGGAAAAAGACAAAGTTCAGAAAGAAAAAAACTCAAAAGACATGTGTGTAGACAGATAAATCCACTAGAAAAAGTAACAATAGGAGGAAATATGGCCTCTAGGTGTAGTAAACAAGTTCAGGCATCTATGAATAAATGCTGCAAGATAAAGGAAAATGCTCCAACCCTTGAAACAGAAGAGCATTTGGAATTTGTGGAGGACATGGAACTACAACATGCTATTCCTCAGCGGTTTAAAAGAGAAATGAGAATTATGAGAATAGAATTTGTGTCCCAAAGAACAGAAATAATAAACAGAATAGAAGAACTTGAATCTTCAGTTGCAAGCCTCAACAAAGGAACAAAAGATAAAACAACAGATTGGGAGTCCAAAGACACAGACGAGCAAGACAAACTAGAAGGAAAGAAGCAGAAGACAACATTAAAAAAAAATATACTCATCATGCAGGCAAAACATACTGAACTCAATACAGGATGTGTAGGGACAACCTAATGCTCATAGGTCTCCCAGAACAAAATAGGACAAAAAACCTTTATGAAGGAATTAATAGAAGAGAACCGCCCAGAACTTCTAAACATAAAAAATGAAATTCCAATCAAAAGAATTCACAGATCCTCCAGAAAATAAATAAAACCCTAGGCTACAAAGACACATTGTAGTTAAATATAACAATTCAATATGGAAACAACAAGTTCTGCGAGCCATCAGGAAAAAAACCTTCAAATATAAAGGACATTTGAATAATCGAAGACTATTCCTAACCTACTAGGGAGTAGAGAATGGAATAATATGTTCCAAGAGCAGTAGAGTTAAGGATGCAGCTCAGAGTGACCTGTCTTGCAAATCTGAGCTTAACTGTAGAGGACAAAAGATTATCAGTAATAAAGAAGAGTTGGAAACATTTTTAAAAAGAAAATCAGAATTGAAGAGATTATCTCAAAAACACTGAAATACAGGAGTGAATAAATGCAACAGGTAAGGATAACAGAAGATTACTAAGAACCTTCTTTCTAAATGTAGGCAAAGAGATGGGGGAAGGCAGAAATCTGGTATAGAGGTAATGGTAATTTGGTGAGTTAGGGGGCTATTATGGGTAGAACCTGGCAACACTGCCTACAGGTAAAAGCCTCTTTTGTGGAACTATATTACAACATGGAAGGGTATATGAGGGGAGGGAGGGGAGCTTGAGATAGATTAGAGTGAATGATGCACTGGGGTCAAATCAAGGGCTAGCCATGAGGAGAACATAATCTCAGGTCTCAGAAAGAGAAGATCCTACAGGAAAGTAGGTAAGCAGACAAGGGGGGAAGATTGAAAAGGAGGTAGGGAAGGAGGATGGGAGAAGGTTACACTGATGAATGAGCCTGTGGATAAGGAGAGATAGTGAAAAAAGATAAGAGAATCTCTAGGGTTTTCACTTTTCATGGGTGTGGCCCCGGGGATAAGGTACTTACTTGAAAGCCTACTTGTCCTGGGGGGCAGAGGGAAATGGCAGCCTGTAGAGGCACCTGGCACCCGATGGAGTGGGTGAGCATGTATACAAGAAGATTTCCAGGAATATGTAGGGGGAAAAGTCAGCGAGAGAGGATATCAATCAGTGGTAGGCTACATAATCAGGGACTTAGTTGGGGGAAGGAGGCTCTTCTTTTTTTTTGTTTGTTTTTGTTTTTGCTTTTTGGAGGGGGGAAGGTAGGGCAATTGGAGTTAAGTGACTTGCCCAAGGTCACACAGCTAGTTTTGTGTTAAGTGTCTGAGGCTAGATTTGAACTCCTGCTGACTCCACGGCCGGTGCTCTATTCACTGCACCACCTAGCCTCCCCGTGGCTCTGTCTTCTTTCTAGGGGCAGTGTTCTCTGACATCTGTAATAATAGGCACTGTTCTCCAATTAAGGCACAATGGAAAAAGGGAAATCCATGAAGTGGCAGAAAGCACCACAAAGGGTGAAACTAGAATGGACATGTTGGAAGGTTTAAGTGCATGAATCATACAGAAAGAAAAGAGAAGAACCTGATATAGGGATCATGACTTAATACGAGCCTAAAGTAAACAGAACGAGAAGATGGATGATGAAGAGAATGAGAAATCCTTTTGGAAAGGGGCATAAAAAATGAAATTTAAAAACTAAGTAATAGGACTAGCTGAAGCAGAGAAGAAGTGAGAATATCAAACAAGAAAAGGAGATCATGAGTGAAGGGAAGAGTAGGAACAGGAATTCCTTTTAAAAAAGGTAATTGACGGATCATAATACTGTTTATAGCAGAAAAAAAAAAAACTTGAAACTGAAGAACTTCTCCATAGACAACATTAATGCATCTAGGATAAGAAAGGAAGTGATCAACTGGAAAAAAAAATCTTTTAATCAAATTTCTCTGATGAGTATTTCATATCCAAGTTATATGTTATATAAGCAATAAATATAAATAAGATTAATAGCCATGCCCTGATAGATAAATGGTTAAAGATTATGAATATATAGTTCTCAAAAGAACAAATTCCTGGTGGTAAAAAAATGCTCCAAAGCACCAGTAATCAGAAATGCAAATCAAAACAACCCTGACCTTTCACTCAATACCCTGCAAATTGGCAAATATGGCAACAATGTTGGAAGGGTTGTAGGAAGATTGTCACACTAATACATCCTTGGTAGAGTGGTGAAAATGGTACAACCATTTTGGAAAAAAACTTAAAATTAAGCAAATAATTGGTGATTCAAATGTCTATATGCTTTGATTCAGAGATTCCATCACTGGGCTTATGCCCCAAGGAAGCCATTTGTAAGAAAAAGTCCCCACATACTCTAAAACATAGCAGCATTTATACTAGTTAAGAATTGGAAACAAAATAGATACTCATCAGTCGGAGAATGGCTAAAGACAATGTGGTACATAAATGTAAGGGAATACTGCTGTGCTATAAGAAATTATGCATGTGGGTGGAGCCAAGATGGCAGAGTAGAAACATGACTTCTGTGGGGCTTCTGCTTCCACCTCCTCCAATGCATGTAAAAAATGACTAAACAAACTTTAAAGCTATAGAACCCACAAAGTGACAGAGAGAAAATAACCTCTCGCTGAAGACAGCGTGGCAGGCTGGCAGGAAGGGGCCATCGCAGCACTCTGGGAGGCGAGCCCAGCCCCGTGTGAGCTGAGGTTTTAGCCTTAGGGCACCCCGACCAGCCCTGGCATCAGGAGAGTGGATCACCAGCAACTTTAATGCCAAAGACAAAGTGAGAGGTCAGTGAGAAGCAGCTGAGGTGCAGTGGCTGCCCCCAAATAGCTGCTTCAGAGCTCCTGGCCTGCAGATTGTAGGGGGACCAAGCAATCATTCTGAGGGGTAATAACTCTTGCTTTAACCCGCTTGGATCTGGAACCCTGTCCTGGGTGGAGGTTCTGGGGTGCATGACCAGTGAGCAAGAGCGTGTGGAAGCTTCAGAGAGGGCAGCCAGCTAATAGCTTCAGCAGCTGAGAAAACCCCAGCAATTTGAGACAAAGCTCTCCTCTCTGAAAGCAGTGTTCTGCTGTGGCAAAAAGCTCAAGAGTCAAGTGGTTGAGTGGCAACATGAGCAAAATGGGGGAAGTGAGGCAAGCACAGCAGTCCAACTTTGGATTCCTTTTTTGGGGACAAAAAGGATCAAGGCATGGAGCAGGAGGAAGACAATGAAGTCAGAACTGCAACAAAAACTTCCAAGAAAAATATGAGTTGCTTACAGGCCATAGTGGCGCTTAAGAAGAATTTTGTAAACCAAATAAGAGAAGTGGTGGAAAAACTGGGAAGAGAAATGAGAATGATGTAAGAAAATCATGAAAAGAGAGCCAATAACCTGACTGAGGAAAATAACACCTTAAAAAATAGATTAACTCAAATGGCAAAAGAGGCTCAAAAAGCCAATGAGGAGAAGAATGCCTTAAAGAGTCAAATTTACCAGATGGAAAAAGAATCTCAAAAGCTCACTCAGGAGAATCATTGCTTCAGAATTAGATTGGAACAAATGGAAGCTAGTGACTTTATGAGAAACCAAGATATTATTAAACAGATCCAAACAAATGAAAAACTAGAAGGCAATGTGAAATAGCTCATTGGAAAAACCACTAACCTGGAAAATAGATCCAGGAGAGGGAATTTAAAAATTATTGGACTACCTGAAAGCCATGATCAAAAAACCTAGAAATCATCCTTCAAGAAATTCTCAAGGAAAATTTTCCTGATATTTTAGAACCAGAGGGCAAAGTAGAAATGGAAAGAATTCACTGATCACCGCTTGAAAAAGATCCCAAAAAGAAAACTCCTAGGAATATTGTAGCCAGGTTCTGGAGTTGCCAGATCAAGGAGAAAATATTACAAGCAGCCAGGAAGAAACAGTTTGAATATTGTGGAAACACAATCAGGATAACACAGGATCTGGCAGCTTCTACACCGAGGGATCAAAGAGCTTGGTATATGATATTCTGGAGGTCAAAGGAGCTGGAATTAAAACCAAGAATCACCTACCCAGCAAAACTGATTATCATGTTTCAGGGGAAAATATGGTCATTCAGTGGACTTTAAAGCATTCATGATGAAAAAACTAGAGTTGAAAAGAAAATTGACATCCAGATACAAGAAGAGAAGCATGAGAAGGTAAACAGGGAAAAGACATCATAAGGAACTTATCAAAGTTGAACTATTAACATTCCTACATGGAAAAACAATAATTGTAACTTATGAAACTTTCTTCACTATGAGAATAGTTGAAGGGAATAGAAATGTGTGTGTGTGTATACACATACAGATATATGACTATATAGGAAGGTATATGGGTATATGAATACATATTTGAGTGTGTGTATATATGTGTGCAGGTGTACATAGAGGGCACAGGACCAATTGAATAGGAAGGGATGATACTTAAAAGGTGAAATTGAGAGGTGAGAGAGGAGGAGATGGGGAGAGACAGAATGGGATAAATTATCTCATATAGAAGAGGGAAGGGAAAACTGTTAACAATGGAGGGGAAGAACAGGAAGGCAAAAGGGAATGAGTCAACCTTACTCTCATTGAATTTGACTTGGGCGGGGAATGACACACACTAAATAGGGTATTCACCCTACAGGAGAGTAGGGGGGAAAGGGATGATGGAGGGAAGAGCAGGTTAGGGGGGAGGGAAGTTGGAAGCACCCACTTTTGAAAAGGGACAGGATCAATGTAGAGAACAGGACAAGTTGGGGGGTGGGATAGGATGGAAGGAAATATAGTCAGTCTTTCACGATATATCCACTATGGAAATGTTTTGCATAGCTACACATGTACAACCTATATTGAATTGCATGTCTTCCCAGTGGGGGTGGGTGATGAGGGAGGAAGGGAAAGAATCTGGAATTCAAAGTTTTAAAATCAAATGTTTAATATATATATATAATTTTTTTTTTTACATGCAACTGGGAAATAAGATGTACAGGCACTGGGGCATGGAGATCCATCTTGCCTTACTGGAGATTCAGAGGGGGTATGGGGGAGGATATAGGAGAGAGCAGATTGCAGGGGCGGTATTCAGTTGGATTGCTGTTTTGGGGTGGTGGGTAGGGGAAAGATGAGGACAAAATTTGTAACTCAAAATCTTGTGGAAATAAATGATGTAAACTAAAAATAAACATAAAATTTAATTTAAAAAAAGATAAAAGATGTATGTGATGAATACTTAGAAGCTTGGAAAGTTCTATATGAACTAATTAAGAGTGAAGCAAACAGACAAGAAAACAGTATGCACAGTTATCTACAACATAAAAGGAAAGAAAAATGACACACCAATCAAAAGTAACAAATTTATAACGATCAAGTAGGACTCAAGAGACTTGAGAAGACATCCCCAAATTAAACCTGTGGAGGTGGAAGGTCCCACAGGTCTTACATGCCACACATGGTTTTAGATTTTTTTTTTGATGTATCAATCAGTTGTGCTGTCTTTTTTTCTCTCTCCAAAAAGTACTATATGTTATGAGATGGCTCTTTGATGGGTTACAGAGTAGAAGAATACATGGAATATTACAGTCATATAAGAAACAGAAAATGCCAATAAAAACTAATGTAAAAAAAGAAACCGTTTCCGGGATTTTGTAAACTATGTGACACGTACAAAGAACCTCATTGCATCAAGATATTTAATGAGTGTTGAAGTAAAGCTAATGCAACATGATTTATCTGCAGTTATTCTAAATGTGACATGATGTGATTAAAGAGTAACAGCCGCCATACTGGGAACTCAGGAACTTCTGGTTCTGGCTCTGCCACTACTTCGCTCTGTGGCCTCAGACAACTCACTTCACCTTTCAAAGCCTTAAACGGATAAAATAACCTTTAAGATCCCTCTCTGCTTTCATAATCTGGGGCTTTCTGATAGACTGTAAGAGGGAAGTTAGTCAGTGACTGATATTGGAGTCACATTTCCTCTTGAGTTCTGCTTTTTAACACATACTAGCAGTGTGACTATGAACACCTCACTTAATCAGTGTCTCAGTTTCCTCATCTGTAACATGGAAATAATCCTTATTGCAGTGTTTATATCACAGGTCTTTTACAAGGAGATGTGTTAATTACTATCATATGGAATTATTTAGGGAATTAAAACTATGCAAATTGTACAGGTGATAAAGTATTATAATAATATACTTAGAAATGAAAGTCAACAATATTTATTGAGTATTAGCTATGTGCTGGAAAGGCGGCAGTATAGTAGAGGGAGCCAGCTTTGGGGTCAGGAAGCCCAGTACTTGCCACTAACACATACTAGCTGTGTGACCACCAGCAAGTCATCACTTAATATTTCTGTCTTAAATTTTCCAAAACTCAATTACAGAAGAGTTGTCTCTGTGTATTTGTATTGGCAAGAAGAATGTATTGCTGCATTTAGAGTACCCAGTACTGATGAAATCATAGGTCTGGATTAGAAAAACCCAACTATGGAGCGGCCAGGTAGCACAGCAAGTAAGAGCACCAGCCCCAGAGTCAGGATGACCTGGGATCGAATCCAGGCTCAGACACTTAGCACCCACCCAGAAACACCTGGCCGTGTAACCTTGAGCAAGTTACTTAACTTCAATTGCTTAGGGGTGGCCAGGTGGTTCAGCGAGTAAGAGTACCGGCCCCAGAGTCGGGATGACCTGGGATCAAATCCAGGCCCAGATACTTAGCACCACACCCAGAAATAACTGGCCATGTAACCTTGAGCAAGTTACTTAACCCCAATTGCTTTAAAAAAAAAACAAAAAACAACTATGTGCTAAAACCGTGCATACAAGTTAGTTTCCTCTTTCTTTGATCTCTTTGAGGTCTAGGCCTAGAGGTGGTATTGCTGGGTAAAGAGGAATATACAGTTTAGTAACTTGGGTCATAGTTCTGAATTACCTTGCAGAATGGCTGGAGCAATTCACAGTCCCTCTGATAGTGCATTAATGTGCCTGTTTTCCCACAGCCATCCCAGCATTTGTCATTTTCCTTTTTGCTGATCTGATGAATGTTAAACTTAAGGGTTGCTTTAATTTGAATTTCTCCAGTCATTAGTGATTAGGAGCATTTAGCTTGAATTTCCAGAGAAAACTGACTTCATATTCTTTAACCATTTATCATTTGGGAGAGATGGCTCTTATTTTTGTAAATTTTATAATTTCCTCACATATCTAACATCTGAGACCCTTAAGAGAAACTTGCTTTTTTCCCCTAGTCTTGTTTCCCTTCTGATCTTTGCTGCAGTGAGTTTGTGCATGTAATAACAATAGTAATAATTTTACATAGTTAAATTTGACTATTTTATCTTCTCTGATCTTATCTCACCGCTTGTCATAAGCTCTTCCCCTATCCAAAAACTTGGAAAGGTCATTTCTTCCTTTGTATTTAACTTAAGATATGATTTTATATCTAAGTCCATTTGTAATTTATTTTGGTATATGTGTGAAGTACTGGTCCTGAATCTAATTTCTGTCATACTGCTTTCTAGTTTTCTGAGGATTTTTTTTTCTTTTTTGAATAGTGAGTCTTTACCCCTCCTTATTCTTTTTCAGTCACTAACTGATATTTTAGTATTATCACAGCTCTAGCAGAAAACTCTTTTTTCACATAGTATTAAAATTGGTATTTTATGAAGACCTTCCATGAGGAATTCAGTACTTTCCACAACAGCCTATTCCACTTTTGGAAAACTAATTGCAAGTTTTCCTTAATAAATCTGAATTTGCTTCTTTATGCTTTCTATCTGTTGCTCCTTCTGTCTGCTGAGGCCAGACAGAACAAGTCTTAATTTCTTTCACATGAAAGCCCTTCTGATAGTTCAATACCACTATCGTGTTCCCTTGGAGTATTCTCTTCTTCTGGCCACACGTCCCCAATTTCTTCATCTTGTCCTTATATGACATAAACTCTAGGCGACTAATCATACTGGTTGCCCTACTGTGGAATCTCTCTAGGCTATCAATATCCTTAAACTCTGGTTCCCAGAACAGAAGAAGTATTCCATATGTTGCACATTAGACTACAGAGCCACTGTCTTCCTGTTTGCAGAAGCTGTGCATCCCTCGATGTAGTTCAAGGTCTAGTCCATTTTTGATTACCACATCCCAGTGCTCACTCGTGTTGACCTTGCAGTCCACTAATATACCCAGATCTTTTTCAGATAAATTTTCTATCTAACCGTGTCATGCTTCCCTCATTCTGATGCTTGTAAAGTTGATTTTTTTTAGTACCCCAGGATAAGACTCTACATGTATTCCTTTTGAATTTCATCTTACTAGATTTACCCCAATTCTTTAACTTATCAAGATCTTTATGGATCCTGGCTGTCATCCAAGGTGTTTTCTGCCTCTCTTAGCTTTGTCATCTGTATTTTGGGTTTATTTGCATATTCAGGGTATTTTTTTTTATCTCTCCTAACTTTTATGTCATGAATTTGGGTTTGTTTTGTACATTACCATATTTAAAAGTCTTTACATTGCTTTAACTATCAGTCAAAGCAAATTGGCTTTAATTTGAACTTCTTTTATATGAATTGTAATTTTAAAAAAAAATCTAAAAATTTTGGCCATTTCATTCCCTTACCACTACCACCAAGGAAGAGTTCTGCTGCAGTTTTCTGAACAGTAGTATAGTAAATTAAACATTAGTGTTTGTTTCCTGATTCTGTTTTGTTTTGGTTTATTTCTTTTGCTAATTATAATGTTTTAAATGAATCCTTAAGTGTGAAACTTTTCTAAGTGTATTGCAGGAAGTTACTTGGCTGATATAAAAAGATAGTTGAGTTGCTCCCAGTTTAGTGCTAAGAAAATGCCTAATGAGATATAAAAGTATGACCTTGATAGAAGAAAGGCTGCATCTGGCATCAGAGGGCCATGGTTCAAATCCTAGCCCTGCCACTTTCTGCCTGTGTGACCTTGGCCAACTCACAATCTTTGTCTCAGTTTAGTTACCTATAAATCTAGAGGGTTGGACTAGATGTCCTCAAAAGGTCCCTTATAGTCCTAAATCATTCTCCTTACCTAAGGTCCCCATTTTAGGGCAGGGGGAGGGGAAAGGAGGAGGGATAAATGTAAAAATATATGTTAGACCTTGGGGGCTGGCCTCATTACAGTCTAATTCATCTGCAGTCTTTTGCCTAGGCAAAATTTCCCCTACAGCCTCAGCTGGATACATGTGTTCTTTGTCCGCTGTTTATTTCTAAGCAACCTCAGCCTTGCTCCATTTGGCTGAATTGCAGCCGCTGTTCCATCCCAAGGGTGCTTTGTATTTTAGCAGTAAATGAACTGATTCTAGTGCTGCATTTCTGCATATACAGTATAGTTAATAAAATGTAAGTTTTTCTGTGTTTTTTAAGTGTATGTGGGGAGAGACAGTAAGTGCAAGAAATAAATGGAATTTATTTTAAAATTATTTTAAGAAAAAATTTTTATTATGCTACTTTATGACTTAGTATTTTCCTTCTTTCATAATGCCTTCATTTATGTCATTAGGGAGTTCTGTAATTTAATGCTATGTTAGGGTTCTCTAATTCTTATTCATTTGCTCTGCCAATTGAGCTATTCTCAGTGATTGTCTTTTCTTTTTAAACTTTGTATATCATTTACATTTTCAGACTTTATTTTCTAGTAGTGGAATTTTCTGTTCTTTAGACTCATTCTCTATAACAATTAGGACTCCCATGTGCTAGCTCATGCCCTTCAGTTAACTGTTTCTTTTCTAGTGCTTCCTCCTGGTCACTGAATTCAGGAATTTATAAGGATATGTTTGTAATAATCCAGAATTATATGACTACTGCCAGCTAAGAAGGGAGAAATCCCAGGAGTCCTTTAAGAACAAATTTATTACCTTATTTGTACAATGGTGATACTTTGGCTGACTTCCTTAGCCATCTAAGTTCAGTGCATTAACTCACTGAAATATTTTTCTTCAAAGGCACTGCACCCAAATTTGTAGGATTTCTGTTTTTGTTCATGATGTTTTGTCTTTGTAGCACTCTTCTCTGATTTCTTAGGGTCTCCTTAAGTCATAAGAGTTTTAAGATATCAAAATATCAAAACACTTTTTCTGCCTCTGTCCCAGAAGCCTTTTCATCTGTGCAGTCACTTTCTCCAGTTGGTTAGTTCCTTTCTAGGGGGAGGAGAAAGAACTAGTGCCTGCCATGCTTATTTCTAACCAAGTTTAACTGCTGACTCTCCAGACTGCTTTTCTACCTTATAGCAGCCCCTCTTAGTTCCCTTTATTATGTTGTGTTACTACCCTCATAAGTACATAAACACATCAAGTGCAGAAACTTTCTTTTTGCCTTTAATTGTATTCCCAACACTCGGCACAGTGTATGATTCCTAATAAGTTCATAATAAGTGCTTTATCTTATCTTTCTCCTTAAAATTAATAGAATAGGAAATAGCCTCACCCTACAAGCGCAAAAAAAGCCCTAACCAACCTTTTTCTGTTTGCCTTGTGAAGTCCACATCACAGAATCCATATGTGAAGCCCTACTCTGATGCCTCAAGAAGGTACTTGAAGGTTAAGGTATAGTGCTCTTAAAGATAGTGGAAAGGCTTTAAGAGCAGTCTGGTGATTGACTGCTGCCTTTGTCTTCTAAGGGTCACGCTGGCTAACTTCAGAGAAGTTCATCTGCAAAAGTTTAGCTATGATATGATTAATTTATTTAATCATATCAACCCATGAAGACCATCACCAGTATTTTCAAAACATTGAAGGTTTTTTTTTTTTCCTTTGAAGAAAGAACTTGAAATTTCATATCTTTGGAAGGATTGAGGGAAAGAGAAAGGGAATCAACATTAAGTGCCTATTGTGTACCACCTTTCAAATACTAATTTTGAGATAATTAGCTTTTAAGTGTACATTTTTAGTAAGATGATCTTCATTTGAATCTCCACATAAGAATTTTTAAGATACTGTGCTATTTTAGGAGAACTCTCTCCCACCCATTGCTACACTCAGGAAGGAGTGTTAATACATCCTTGTTTGGATTCTTAGACTGTAGAAAAAAGACTGGCTTGTAAATCAGGATGTAACAATAACAGGTGATCTGGTCATATGCAGAACAAATGTGGAAACAAAAAGTTCTGAAAGTCATCTCCAGGTTCCAGTCCAATGGTTCCATGTGTGATGAGAAAAATTGGCTCAGACTCTATCTTGAACTTCCTGGAATTGAGCACCACAAGGTACCCTGTCAGTTGGTGAAATCAAGCTTGAGATATTTACTACAGCCCCGGTTTTAGCCTGCTAGCTTTCTGTTTTTCCCAATAGGACAATCTTTATCTTCTCCTTCTGCTATCGTTAAAATTCCATTGAACCCACTCCCTGAATTGCTTATGTAACTGAATACTATAAAAGAGGCCAAGATTTCTTTGTGAGGCATGCATTGGTATAGAGATGACTAACTAGTGAATAAACTTCAATAAAATCTATCTCTGGCCCATGATAGTTTATTGGCAGTTGCTAGACAACTAATTCACCCAACATATGTCAACCTTATGTTTCCTGAGGCCTTGTCCACTCTCAGCTTCATCTCTTGTATAGCAGACAGTGGTGACCATTATACATCTCTGATGTCTGCTGTAGAACATAACTGCTTCTCTTCTTTATTTCAACCTCTATTTTGTTGGATTTTTCACAGTTGCAAATATAGATAAAGGAGGCAGCCAATTATAAAAGCAAATGGGTTCAGAAAACCTGAATCCTGGTTCCACTGGCAAGATTATTGACAGCTTCTCACCTGTAACAAGGAGATTAGGACAATTGATATTGTGTATTTCTTCTAGTTCCAAAAATCTGTGAGCTATACCTTCCTCCCTCTCCAACCCCTCCCCCCCGGGAAAAAAAGGAAAAAATTACTTAATTTTGTGATAGGAAAATCATTTTCTTAAATTAGCAGCTTCTAAATTCTCTTTTGATGTTAAAACAGAGTTTTAATAGCATAAACTGATAAGACATTTAGAAAAATGGGCTTTCTAGGGCTTTCTTCATTTATCCTTTTCCCTGCCAGTGGCCATGGGTCTAATTTGTAATCATCTAGTGGATCTGGCGCTAAGATCTACAAGGGGAGGACAGCTTGTTTTCCAACAGATTACTGCAGACTTGACATAACTGAAGGAAATAGCTTCAGTAGGCTGACCAGACTTTGTGCTGAATAGGCCATCCCCAGGGCTGGGATCCAAGAACTCCAAAGCATTGTATAGGACAGTCTGTGGAGGACCACAGATCATTTGTATGAAATAAAGCTTTTTAGGATTAAGAGAATGATTTACAAACCAAGCTTTTGGGGAGGTAGTTTTCTGGTATGTTGTATGCTTATCAAAGGACAGTATACCAAATTCTTCTAGCCACTGGAAAAAATGAAAAGCTACAGATAACATTTTTTTTGACTGTTATTTCATTTCCCTCAATTTCTTCTGACTTTTTTTTCTAACATAATTAGAAGGCATTTGGTAAGCATTATGGTGTATCATGTATTTCTGCATTTTTTACCTCATGCCATATTTTTGTGCTATTCATTAACTTACAGCAGCTGCCATATTAGCTTTTCTTTACTCTTTATCATTGGCTCCTTTCCATTCACATCTTTCTGGACTTTTAAGTCCTTTATTCTTTTGCAGAATTTTTCATTAGTTTTTTCTTCTTCAAAGCATTTATATTCTTAAAGAGATAGTACTGTATTTATTGAGCCAAAAGAGCCCTGTCAGTTATAATTTAAAGGGTTTGCTCTTGGAAGTTATTTTTCAACTTGTGTTTCAATAGGGTACATATCTTTTTAAAGTTAGACATTATTAATTGACTAGTAAAACTCTCCAACAGAAATACCTGCTAACATTCCTAGATATTATCTACTTCATATGTACCTTTTGGTTTAGAGTTAGTTATTTCACAGGTTAATTTTTTCTGAAGTGCTTTCAATGAGACTTGCTATTGAACACATTCATTCTTCTATGTAACTAAAAAAATGAGTCACTGGTATTTCATAATGTTATGGCCTATCAGCTGAAATTATATGTATATTTTGACTGTTAGTAATAGTGGATGCTTTTGTAGTAAAACATTTTCATTATAAATATCAAAACATGAAGTTAACATTATTATTTATTGATACTCCAGTAGCCCCCAAAATAGGGATTTGGAAAATGCTGTTGTATAAGTAAAGTAGTTTATTATTGATTTTTAGCATTAGGAGTTCCACCAAGAATAATGAAGCAAGCATGCAAGATCATAGTCAAAATAGCTATCCAGATGTACAAATTTCATCTGAAATGTCAGCTAACCCTAGAAGATAACATTTTAATCCTGATGACAAGCACATTTCATTTCTCCTTGAGTTTAACATCTGCTCTAGTAACATCATTGATGTCTGCTATGTCACAATATTTACACATTTTACAGATACACACCAGAATCTGCTACACTTTTTTATTATGTGTAGCTTTCCATGAAAAATTGACAAAGCTTGCAATGCTCAGTACCTCTAGCCACAAGTGTACCCTCTTATTTTAATTATAGTTTGTTTCCTTAAAACATCTCACTCTCTTACATCTTCTATATTCTGTGTCCAACTGCTTCTTCCATCCTATCTCTTTTATACTGATAACACAACTCCACCCACAAATGTGGATTTTGTTTTTAATCTCTGTATCTCAGCTCACCATGACTATCTTACTACTTCCATCCTCTCCATGAAGAAGACCCTAGGCTTCATATTCCTGTCTCATTCAGTAACATCATCTTTGTTTTGGTAGTCAGGAGTTCAGTGATCTCTAAGATTGCCCAGAGGATCACCTTACTCCTTCCTCTCTATCCACCTTGACACTGTGTTGCTAAATTCCTTTTCCCGTTGCTATTCCCCACCCCCAATGTTATTTTGATTGTTTTACACTGTACAGCATTTTTGTATGATTCCTTTTGGCTTCATTT
The DNA here is from genome assembly GCF_028583685.1 of Petaurus breviceps papuanus. Taxonomy (NCBI): domain Eukaryota; kingdom Metazoa; phylum Chordata; class Mammalia; order Diprotodontia; family Petauridae; genus Petaurus; species Petaurus breviceps. The sequence goes on from NW_027187419.1 coordinate 61,768,572, forward strand.
TCTCCCTTTATGTCTTGGCTCTCTAACTTTATCCTCTTTTGGAAAACATTTTTTCTGATTCAATTGAAAAGAAACAATTCATAAAAAAAAAAAAAGATTTTTTTTCTTCTGTGAAGTTGAGCACTCTAGCCAGTGTCATGTTGTTAGAAATTGATGGCATACTCCATTCCAGCATCCATTCCTCTGCTCAAAAGGTTAAACATCCTAGACCAAGAGCTGTTCTTTGGGTTATTTAGTCATCAAGGTAGCCGAGTAAAAAGAGCATTAGATTGGGAATCAGAGAACGTGTATTCAAATCCTAGCCATGCTAAAAGCTACTTTTGCAAGCTACTTTGGCTCTCTAACTTGATTTCCTCATCTCTAAAATAAAGGAGTTGGCTAGATGAACTCTTTCTAAGGTTGCTTCCAACTCCAAATCTATGCTATATCCCACTATTACAGGAGCTTGTTCTCCAAGCCTGCAGTGTAGTTAAGACCCTATCTCCATAGCTTGATGAGTCTAAGTAGTAGTTGATCTGCATTGGTAAAAGTCAGTTCCTTGCTGGGAGTTTCCTACATCAAGAAATCACCCCTCTCTCCCATAATAGTAGCATTAATATAGTGCTTGCCACATGCCAGGCATTGTGCTAATAGCACTTTACAAGTATCATCCCATTTAATCCTCACAACAAACCTGGGAGGTAGATGCTGTTATTATCCCCATTTTACAGATGCAGAAGCTGAGAGGCAAACAAAGGTTAAATGACTTGCCCAGAGTCACACGATTATTAAATGTCTAAGGTCATAAGGTCAGATTTGAACTCAGGTCTTCCTGACTCCAGGTCCAGTGTTCTATCCCCTGTGCCACATGGTTGCCTCCCTGTTCCATACCCCACCCCAGTCCACCCACACATACACCCACAATCCTCCAAACACATTTTTTTTTTAGTTTATATCAGTGGGGATAATAGAATATATAACTTGGGAAAGCTCAGCTGAAAGGAACAGTCATGATTTAAGGATAATACACAGATTCAGTTCAGTCCTACAAGCATTAAGCACCTGCCATGTGCCAAGTCACTGCCCTGAGGCGACAGAGGAAAAAAAACTGAAACAACCTCTTATCTTTAAAGAGCTTACTACTTGCTGGGAATATAACATGATCACCTCCTCCTCCATCCTCCAGTTCCAAATTTTTTTTTTCTTTACATTTAAGTATGTAGAGACTGTGGAATGGAAAAGAACGCATAATGAGGAGATATACCTGACAGAGTAGAAAAAGGACTGGTCTTAGAGCCAAGAAGTCCTGGGCAAGTTAATCTGTCGGCCCTGTGAACAAGTCTCTAAAACTGAGTTTGCAGGGAAGGTGCCAGCCTGCTTTGGTAGAATGCATTCCTTCCTCTGAGAGTTCCTTATACCGATGCAATGACAAATCCAGTTCCTGTCTCCATCTACTTAGTAAAATTGTATTCATGGTGGAGTTACTTAATTCCTCTGAAGATCAGTTTATTCATCTCTAAAATGGAGTGAATGTATTGGCCTACCTCACAAGATTTTTCTTGAGGTCAAACTATTATGGGATGTCAGGAAGATATTTTGTACTCTGAAGAGTTACGAAACACTTTATAAATATAAGGTGGTATTATTAGTATAGTAAGAATATTGCCCATGTTATTATTTTTTAAATTACTCATATTTTAGACTTTTTTTAATCCATTAGAAAAGCATTTTCATGTATGTGAAGGGGCTAATTATATTACTTGGTAAATTCATCCTAAATTTCCAGATAAATTTTTTACCCCAACTGCCCAAGAATCATATTTGCTTAAATTCTTAGTCTGCTACTACTTCTTGTTCAGTCATTTTCAGTCGTGTTTGACTCTCCTTGACTTCATTTGGGCTTTTCTTGCCAAAGATACTGGAATGGTTTGCCATTTCCTTCTCCAGCTCATTTTATAGATGAGGAAACTGAGGCAAATAGGGTGAAGTGACTTACTTGTCCAGGGCCACACAGCTACTAAGTACCTGAGGCCAGATTTGAGTTCAGGAAAATGAGTCTTCCTGAGTCCAGGCCCCTGATCTGTCCACAGTGCCACCTCCATACTACTAGCAGTACTTTACTTGATTTATTCTAATGTTCCTGTAACTGTTAATTGTAGTTTTTACTGTATTAATCATGTCATTATAAAATGATCCTGTTTGAGATATGCTTCTTTTCAGTAGATTTGAAATGCTTAGGATTGTGAGGATAAAAAATAGAAACATAATTTTGTACTGCTTTTCTCAGGAGTGCATTAATAGGCAAACCCTCAGAATCAGTGGCTACATTAAAGATCACTACCTGATCTTCTGGCTTTTCATTTATATTCCATTTATTTTGAAAATACCTCCAGAGTATTTGGAAGGTACCATAAGGTACCATATACATATATTGTTGTTAATATACATATAAGTTTTTTTTTTCTTCAGACTTGGTATCGTACCCTAAAGATAGGTATAGAGGTAAAGAGAGGCTGAGAGACTCTACAAGATATTTCTGAGTGGATGACAGAAGCAATGCCCCATATTCTAGTGATAGTACCTTAAAAGTAAGAAAAGAACTAGGAAGACAGAGGCACTAAAGTACTTTGTGAAGCTTTGAATTATTCCAGCCATTCTAGATATTTGTTTGGAATTATGAAAGAAAAATGACTTTGACTCAGCAGTCTCACTACTAGGCATATACCCCAAGAAAGAGAAGAAACGGGGAAAAAAAGATCCTGTTTACTCAAATGTTCACAGCATTCTTTGTTCTATCAAAGAGGTGATAGGGGAAAGGGGAAGCAGGAGAAGGGAACTCATTGATTGGAGAATGACTGGTCAAAACTATGGCATAAAAGATGTTGTGCAATGAGAAATGATGATTACTAGCAATTCAGAGGAATATTGGAGGATTTATATAAACTGTTGTAGAGCTAAAAATAAGCATAAACAAAAAAATAATAATAAACATTCACTATAGAAATTTGAATATAAAAGTCATTAAAAGAAAGTTGAACTCTAAATAACTGAAAAATCAGTAAAGGTCCAGGAGAACAGAAAAAGCATACCTTTCCCCTCATGATAGATAGGCAAGGGTTTGTATAGTATGACAGAATATTGTAACCATGGTCAGATATGGTCACTAAAGCAGATTATTTTTAAATTGTTTTTCTTTGTGAGGGTTGTATAAAGACAAAAGACATCAATAAATGTTTTTTGTTTTGAGTTTTGTTTTTAGGGAAATTAGTGTCAGTCTGTCCTGACCAGTTGGTACTATCTTGCTGGCTTTGATGATACCTCTAACCACTTCGTTTTCTTCCCACTCAGAAGCAGTCTCCTTAATAATGCGTTCTAGAATTTTGCCAAGAATTAGAATCAGTTTTGCCAGCTTGCAGACTTTGCTCTTTTCGTCTGTTTGAAAATTGGTGCATTTGCCCTTTTCCAATGCAGTAACTCTTCATAACCTTTTAGAAACTCACTAGCTAGCTTCAACAATCATATTAGCCAGTTCTTTCAGTACCCTCATATTTATTTCATCTGAGCTTCATGATTTAGCTCAGGCTTGCACAACCTGTGGCCCGACAAAGAATTTAGGGCAGCCAGTGAAAAATTTAGAGGGAAATATCCTTTGTATGTAGAGGAAATCCTTTGGTGTTTCACAGGCCGCCCATGGACTGCAGGTTGTGCAGGCCAATTTAGTGTAATGAGTGTAGGCAATAACTTTCTTAGCGTATCTTCACTTACCTTTACCTTTTGTCTTACTGGTAATTGTCTTAATCTATTGTTCCCAGTCCAAAAATCATTCTGCTTGGAACAGAAAACAAAAGCAAAAGGCAAGTTAAGTAATTTAGCCTTTTCAGTGTGTTCCAGTTTTATCATCCGATCTATTCCAAGTGTCAGTCTATCAGTACTCATCATTTCCTTCACTTTTTGAATAATGTAATTATCATTGGTTAGAAGTTAGTAATTTCTCAGCTGCTCTGGTTTGGGCAAAGAAAGAACTATTGCAGATGTCTATAGGGTTGAAGTCATGTCTTCATGCCAGGTTCATAATAAATTTTCCAAAATTCTCATCTTTTTCCTCCTCTGCCATAAGTAGTCTGTGGTGTAGTGTACTACTATAAACAATATTGCTTCTATTTTTCCCTCCATAGATTCCTACCCAAAAGCTTTAAGAAAAGTATATCAGAAAGAGATTTTGAGATGATGCATTTTATATTTTTGAAATAGCCTGTACAAATAATACACAGTAGTAGAAAGATAATAGCTAATAGTCATTTTAGCTTAAATGTAGATTATAGTGCAGAGGAGCAAAGTGAAGTAAGAGTAGAAAGCTAAGTTGGAGGCAGATCATAGATATCTTTAAATATTAAGCTAAGAAAAATGTCTTCTACAGCCACCCCCAGCTCCAGAGATTATCACATGGCTTCAGCCTGTACATTTCAGAGAATGGGCTCTCCCCCAAGGCAGTGACCAGTTCATAAGAGTGTTAGCTCCTCCTTCTGTGTTTTTAGTGGGTCAAGCAGAATCAGCGGTCATGGGTCCTTTGTGATCTGCATCCATAGAAATCTTTAAATCAGACTTCCCTTGCAGCTCTACCCATCTTTCCTGTTACTGGCCAAGGCCCAGTCACCCAGTTGCACATCATTAGCCTTTTTCAGCTCATTCCCCCTCAACACATATTCGGTCAGTTGCCAGATTTTATAATTTCTATCTCTACAGTATGTTTTATCTATTCTCTTTTCTCTCTTCACATGTCCACAGTCCTACTTAAGGTCTTTATTTCCCTTTGCCCAGAGTATTGCAATAGCTTCCTAAGTTTTCTCCCAGTCTCTTCCTCCTCTTATCCATCCTCCATATCACTGCCAAAGTGATTTTCTCAAAGCACAAGTCTGGCCTTATTACTCTCCTTCCATTGGTTCCCTATTGACTGTACAATCAAATATTATTTTCAAATTTATGTCATACTTTTTAAATTAAATAAGGAAACACATTAAAATTGCATATTCGTTTCTTTTTCTACTTTTGGGGTACATGATCAGAAAAGCTTGAAGACTTTTGCTTTAAACAGCCACCTTTAAAATGAACTTTTGGAATATACCCCTTTTATGAGTTGAGAATTTTGCGTGTTACATAGTATAGTGTTCTGCAAAGTTGTATTGGACTCTTCCTGATCCTATTTGTTTTTCTGGCAAAGATACTGGAGTGCTTTGCCATTTCCTTCAGCTTATTTTACAAATGAGAAAACTGAGGCAAACAGGGTTAAGTGACTTGCCCCAGATCACACAGCTAGTAAGTGTCTGAGACCAAAGTTGAACTCTGGTATTCCTGACTCTAGATGCAGCATTCTATCCAACGTGCCACCTCACTACTCAGAGCATTTCTTTTGTGTTCATTATGTGTTAAGCTCTTTGCTAAGTGCCAGGGTTACAAATACAAGATAACAAGATAGTTTTTACTTTCAAGGACCTTACATTATAATAGGGGAAGACAACACATAAAAGGGAGATTTAAAGAGAAGAGGAGACCTCAAGACTGACACATCTTGAGGTATCCAGTGCCTCTGGTGGATTGGTGAAACAAATATGGTGAATTAATGTCTTACAAAGTCATAGAAATAATAATAATAGCAATTATATAGCACTTCTAGGTTTGCAGAGCCCTTTATGGATATAGTTTCACCACCCTAGATGCCCAAAACCTATGCTGATAAAAGCCCTGGGAACTAAAAAGTTTGCCAGTACAATTTCAGCAGTGACTTTGTATGATTCTTATTTGGAACCATCCTGATTAGAAGGTCCCATCACCAGATCTTGAGTGCAAATAAAGGTTCTACAAAGGTTTAAGAGAAGTGAGCTGTATCAGTTGAGGAGTGGGGACACATGGTGAAATCATAGATCCTTGAAATTTGGAAAGATAAGAGTACTTGACTTAGAGTCGGAAAGACATGGGTTCAAATCCTGCTCCTGACATTTGCAAGTTGTATGACCATGGGTGACTCTTGTAAACTCTGGATTTCATTTGTTTATCTTTAAAATAGAGGTGACACTTGTAGTGTAGGATTGTCATGAAGCTTAAAGGAGATGTGTCTTAAGATGGTTTCCAAATTTGAAAGTATTTATGTAAATGTCATTTTTATTATAGTAGTTTGTGTAGAAAAGAAAAAATCTAATTTAGTCATCCTATATTGGTTAAGATATTAAAGTAGGTGAGAACTGGTAGTTATTGAGATTTTACTATCTCTTGACATATTTTTAGAAATGTACAAGAAAAGAACTTACATGTAAGCTATCCAGGGCCAGTCTCTATACTTGGATATAAATTTGAAGAGTGATTAGATCCCATAGACATTTTAAAGAGAAATGATTTGCCCTACAGCAAAGGGTAACTTAAAGGATGAGTATCAACTGTGGTCTTGCTTACATTCTTTTTAGGCCTTCTTAGAACTTGGAAAATTTGAATGGATAATTGGGAAGGAACTAGATTATCATAATAATGAAAGACATAAATTTGGACTTGATCTCCAGAGGGTTAGATTGTAAGTTCCTAAAAATCATTGACTTGTCATCTTTATTTTTCTTGGAATCGAACATGTCTCTCATGTAAATATTGTGAGAAGTAATTAATATCCATTCACCCCTTGAATATGTTTTAACATTAGAAAACTGTATAAAATGAGAGGCTATATGGCAGGATCAGGAAGATATATGGGTTCTGTATACCACCACTGACTCCTTGAGCTTCAGTTTCTTCAGGTATAAAATAGGATTAATAATAATCATCTGACTCATTGGGTTGTTAGACTCAAATGAGATAATTTATGGAAAACTCTTTGCAAATATTAAACAGCTGCACAAATGTCAGCTATTATTTTGATAGTACTCAAGTAGTATAAACAGTATAGAGGAGGAATGCTTAGCCTGGGGTCTGCAAACTCTCAAGGAGTCAGCTGGTAGAGATTTCAGGGGATCAGTGAACTGGCATGGGGGGAAAAAATCACATCTTTATTTTCCACTAACCTTTGGTTACCTTTGTTATGTTATGTGTTTTGTACATTTATTCATAAACATTTTTGTGAGTAGGTGTCTGTAGCCTTCACCAGAAAGCCCGGGGTGGGGGTAGGGGGGGGTCTATGGCCTCCCCAAAAGCGAAAAAGCCCCTGTGAAAGAGATGGCATTTTTCATCCATGATTATATAGTAGCTGCTAATCTATTTATTTTTCAAAACTTCTTCATTTTTCCCCTCCAGGAAGGCAATAGAAGAACTTCTCAAGGAAGCTAAGAGGGGGAAAACCCGAGCAGAAACAATGGGGCCTATGGGGTGGTAAGTTCATATAATAATCTGTAGTATTGTAACAGAGAGAATGCAATATTTTGAATTAATAGTTTTTCCTAGTGGAGCATCTCCAAGAGGCAAGAAACTAAAAGGTACTTTTTTCATGAGAGATATATTAAATTTCACAGTCAAGGTTTCTGTTTTGGTACTAGTCCTAAGTAAATGAAAGTGTTTTTGCATCTAAGCACAGTAATTAATTCTGACTTCACTGATTCTGAATTTGGAAAAACACAGACATTCTAGAGACTAAGGTTTACTTTTGTACTGTCTAAGAAGAAAAAAGGAAATGAAGACCCTCAGAAATGATCCCCATTTCTATTCACCAATCATTTATCTTTATCCTTCTATCATTCCCTGTAGTGACTGTTCCATATATCTTCTTAAACTCTGCCCCCCATATTTAATAACAGCTTACCATTCTACTTTACTGAAAATAAGACTATCCAGCATAAATTCCCCAGTTACCTTCACTTCACAAAACTTCTCTAACTTGATCCATTCTCTCCATGACTACACATGAAAAGGTATCCTTATTCCTCACTAACACTGATTCCTCCACTGATACCTTTAATCCCATGCTTTCCTACTTCTAGGTCCTACAGTCATTTCCAACTTCTCACTTTCCAGTCACTCCTTCCTACTTGAAATATTCTCCTAAATCCTACAAAAAGCATCCTGTGACCCTTCTGCCTCATATGATTGTTGTCACATTTCTTCTCTTTACTGCTAAATGTCTTTTCTATACCCAATGTCCCTCCACTCCCTGAGACAATGTAATATAATGGAAAGAGTTTTACATAGCGATTTACCAAGTGTTTTTCCTTGATGGGAACATTAAGCACACAATCAGTCTTGTGATAATTAATCTAATCAATTTTGTAATAGAAGGTATGCATAACTGGGTGTTTCATATATAATAAATTAATTGAAGAATTGGTTGTTTTATCACTGATTCTCAGGTTTTAAAGGGTAGGTAAGAAAAGAACTAAAAATTAAAGAGTATTCCAAATGTTATCTCCACCAGGGAACTTTCCCTGATTGACCCTTGGGTTCTAGTTGGTAGCAACCTTACATCTTAGCCCTCACGTAATACTTTTTCCTTTTGTAACTCTCAATGTATCATCATTTGATAATGATGCATATTATCATTATAGCCCCATAAGGACAGAAATTCTTTCCTAAATGTCCTAACCTTTTTCTCTTCCTCAGCAACTAATACTGTTCTCTATACACAATACACATATAACCAGTGTTTGATGAAATGACGTATAGGCTGTCTACGCCTTAGAGGAACTGATATACCTTGAGTGAGAGTATTCATCTGGGGGACACAGGACTGGGAAAGGAATGGGACTTAACCTGAGATCATTCTGCTCTCTAGGAGTCAGTGCTTGACAGTCTCTGGTTAGAATGTCAAGGGTCATCCCAGGGTTAGCTGACATATCCTATAGGAGTAGACTAGCACTGGGCCAGGGATCAGAGATCAGTCAGTTGATGAGCCTCTGAAGGAGGCTGATCCGCATCGGAAGAAAGCCTGCTTATCCAAAGACCACCTAACTGATGCTACATATTTTTACCACCTCTGAGCTATTCATTTGGCTATTTCCCGCAAGAGAAACTTTTGACCTAAAAGGGTTAACTACAGAACCACATCTTTAGCCAAATTTAGGACATGATTGTTCTGGCATGAAACTATCAGCTGATGAGGTAAAAAGTCCTAAATTCAGTGAAACTAATCCTTCTCTCCCAAGTCCTCTTCCTCTGGGAGGAAGGTTGTCTTGACACTATTAAGTTCTTGTTTTGTTTGGGTGGGGAGGAAAAAGGTTTGCTTATAGATTATTTGTTTGGTTTAAACTTTAACATAGGAAGTATTTTACAAATGGTGGTTTAAATTACTAGACCAGGCCACAGGTGCCTGTTGATGTGCCTGAACTATAATAATAATAGTATTTCATCTGGGTCTAGCCATCATTTATAATGTTTCTATTTTTAAACGGTTTCTAAATTCCAGCTCAGAACCAAAGAAGCATATTCTCCTCATGGAAGCATAGTTCTTTTCTAAATGCCAATAAGGACTTGAAGTTAAGTATATCTTCAGAAAGGTCTTGGGAGGAGAAAGCTACTCTTAGAAAGTTAGAAACAATACTATATTAAATTATTCTGTCTAGAGAGAACACTTCTCTAATGCCTAGGGATTCTGAGTTTGAGAACAAAAGGGTTTTGTTTTGAGAACCAAAAAATCCGGAGACCTGGGATCGAATCCGGGCTCAGATACTTAGCACCACACCCAGAAATAACTGGCCGTGTAACCTTGAGCAAGTTACTTAACCCCAATTGCTTTAAAAAAAAAAGATGTAAAAAAATTCTGGGGGGTGGCTAGGTAGTACAGTGAATAGAACACTGGCCCTGGAGTCAGGAGGACCTGAGTTCAAATCTGGCCTCAGACAACACAAAAACTAGCTTTGTGACCTTGGGCAAGTTATTTAACCCCAATTGCCCTCCAAAAAAAAAAAGTCTCCCGACTCAAAAAAAGTTTTGAGAACAAAAACCCTACTATTTTCTCAAACTATCAGCCTATATCTCTCCTTTCTGAGCCAAACTCTTTGAAAAAACTTTCTTGCTCAGGCATTCACTTCCTCTCCTCTCATTCTCTTTTCAGTTTGGCTTCTAGCCTCATTAGGAATTGAAGCTATCTTCACAATTACCATTGATCTCTTAAGAGCCAAACCTGGTGGTCTTTTCTCATTCCTAATTCTTCTCGACCAAATTGCTACATCTGACCCTGTTGACCACTGACAGTGTTGACCACTGTCTCCTAGATACTCTCTCCTCTCTGGGTTTTTGTGACACTTCTCTCTATTTTCTTCTCCTACCTGCCTAACCACTCCTCTGCTGGCCCATCATCTACATTATGCCTTCTTACTGTGCATGTTCCCCAATATTCTGTTCTGGGTCCCCTTTCCTTATTCCTCTGCATACTTTCAGTGATCCTCTCCCTATTGTCACTTCCACACTCTCACTTTGCTTCATTCACTCAATAATCTTTCCTCTTTTGAAATCCACACATTTAAGATTTTCATTAGCTCCCATGGACTTAACTGCCTCTATGTGGGTGATTCCCACAGATTTCCCCACAGCTTCATATATAGCCCCAGTCTGTCCACAATTGCTATTGGACATTTCAGTCTGAATTCCCAGAGATGTCTTAAACTCAGAATGTTTAAAACTAAGCTCATTCTCTTTCTCATTAAACCTTCCCCTCTTCCAAACCAACCATTTCTGCCAGACACCATCATCCTTTCAGAATATTGAGTTCATAATTTTTTTGTTGTCCTTGATTCTTCACCTTACATATTTAATGAGTTGCCCTTTCTACCTTTATAACATCTTTCCCATCTGACCCCCTTCTCTCCACAGATTCAGCACTTAGCACAGTGCCTGGCACACAGCAGATACTTCATAAATGTTGATTGTGTGATTGGTAGTTCAGACCCACACCTGGATTATTACTACAGACACCTAATTGATCTCTTTGCCATAATAGGTCTCTTACATTGTTGCCAAAGTAATTTTTCTGAAGCACAGATCTGACCATATGACTCCCTTACTGAGCTAACCCTAGTGGCTTCTGATTGTCTGTAGAATAAAATATAAATGCCTCTAGCTGGCTTTTAAAGCCCTGCACAACCTGGAACCAACCTACTATTCCAGCTTCTTTGAACTTAACTCCTCTTCCTCCCCTCTGCAATCCAGCCAAAATGGCCTTTTCTCACTTTCAACACTTCATGCTACCTGTGCCTTTGTTACTTACTGGCTCCCATGCCTGGATACATGACTTCCTTCCTCACCTTAGAGTCTTTCTCTCTTCCTTTAAAATGATCTGTCAAAAATTAATTAAATGAAATGCATCTGTAATATAAATATAAAATAAAATGCATATTCCATATAAAACCTTTCCTCATTCCCCCAAACTGTGCTTGTCTTCCCAAACTGTTTTATTTAACTACTTTGTATCCATGCATGCACGTGAACACACACATATACATACCTACATATTTATACTGCATATATTTTTATATGTACTTGTCTCCCTCCTTAGAATGTAACTCATTCACTGAGAGCTGGGATTGTTTCATTTTTTGTGTGTGTTTGTATCACCTAACAAGATGCGTGGCCCATAATGGGTGATTAATACACTTGATTTTATTTGGATAAGGGTGGTTGATTTGTAACATTTCATCCACCTCCTTTCTCTTCTTTATCTTCCTTGCGACCAGTGGCATGCATCTTTGAAACAACTGACCACAGTTAGGTATGCATATGGACCTATGTAAATAACAAGTTACTAGAGGATTGAACCCATGGCCTTGGCCTCAGTAGCATAGTACTCTGACCAGTTCAGTTGAGCTAACCATCTATATAAATGAGTTAATATTAAAAATAAAAATTTTAATGTATTTAGTTTTATTTCATTAGCTTGTATTTTAATGGCTTATGCTGGACTGGTTATTGAATACTACTACAGCACGAAGTAAATGACAGTAATTGTACCATGTTACATGGGACCATATTTCAATATAGCAGTCAGAGACCCCAAAGAAGAAATTCCACACCAGAAGACTTTAGAAAGCTATGCTTTGCAGGGGGTTGGGAGGGTGAGGTTTGCTTCTGCCCTTTTTATTCTAGCCAGCTCTGGCTGCAGGAGATCCTCAGGGTCACATCAGTCTTCATTATTCTGAAAATAGTTGTTCCACCAACCCCTAAAAGTATCATTGATGTTTGGATACAGGTCATTTCCCCTCTGACCAGGTTCATCCTTTGCAGTCTCCAGGGAAAGAAAGGAAAACCTTGTTCTGTATCCAAGCAGCAGTAATTATTTTACTTTCCTTTACTCAGAATTTAATGCATATTTACCTCATTCTCAAAGGTATGACAGTAGAACGTGGTGTGTATCCTTAAAGCATTTTGAGGTCCTTTTTAGTTGCCTTTTTTAAAGTAAGAGGCACTATTTCTTCCCTCTAAATAATCAGTAAGAAAGAACTAGGAGGTGGTTGAATTCATGCCAGAAAGAAATTGCTGAACTGAAAAAAAGTTAAAGTAAGGTGCCATTCTTTATTTAAAATGGAAAGTGATCAGTTGGTGCTGTGATTTTCTGGCTGTCACTCTGCAGAAGGATCCTTTAGAATCTATTCTTGACTGAGGTCCTATGGAGCCTGAAATATTGGCACATGTGACTTTAGTTCATCATAGAGCAATCTATAAACATAAATTTCTGAAACTTGGCCTGACTTAGTTACTACCTCCAAAGCTATTTTCATTCTGCTTACATTTACAAGTATATTGATGCATTCATAAGCCAGTAAAGTATAGATTGAGTCATTTTGATTATAATATTTGTTTCTAAATAAACCTGAGAAGCTCACAGTAAAGAAAAGGACATTTCAATAAAAAATGTATTAGGGATAGGATTTGAGGTTTAATTGCATTTCTAATTTTAGAAATCCAATTTTGTGTTTTATACAGCATTTTTTACTCTGTTTTAAATCAATGTGGTCACTAAGGAAAAGATATTCTATGTAGACCTTTTTTTATACATTATTTTTTTTATTAAATTTAATGTTTATTTTTAGTTTACATCATTCATTTTCACAAGATTTTGAGTTACAAATTTTCTCCTCACCTTTGCCCTACCCACCACCCCAAAACAGTGATTCCACTGTATACCCTCCCCTAATCTGCACTCTCCTATATCCTCTACCATCCCCCTTCTGACTTTCTAGTAGGGCAGGATAGATCTCTATAACCCAGTGCCTATATATCTTATTTCCCAGTTGCATTAATAATTATATATTTTTTATAATTATATATTATTATATATATATAATTATAAAAAAATAATTATATATTTTTTTAAACATTTGATTTTAAAGCTTTGAATTCCAAATTCTTTCTCTTCCTCCCTCATCACCCACCCTTACTAGGAAGATAGTGGATATATTGTGAAAGACTGACTATATTTCCTTCCATCCTATCCCGACCCCCTATTGTTCTATTCTCTACTTTGACCCTGTCCCTTTTCAAAAGTGGGTGCTTCTGACTTCCCTCCCCCCCAATTTGCCTCCCTCCATCATGCCCCCTCTCACCTCTTCCCCCCTACTTTCCTGTAGGATGAATACACTCTTTAGTGTTTATGTTATTCCCTCCATAAACCAAATTCAATGAGAGTAAAGTTGACCCATTCCCTTTTGCTTTCCTGTTCTTCCTCTCCATTGTAAGTTTTCCCTTACCTCTTCTATATGAGATAATTTACCCCATTCTGTCTCTACCCATCTCCTCCCATGATATTCCTCTCTCACCTTTCAATTTCACCTTTTAAGTATCATCCCTTCCTATTCAATTGGTCCTGTGTCTTCTGTCTGTTTATACCTGTACACATACACACACACATACATATATACACATATGTATACATAGATTTGTATTCCCTTCAACTATTCTCATACTGAGAAAAGTTTCATAAGTTACAATTATTGTTTTTCCATGTAGGAATGTAAATAGTTCAACTTTGATAAGTTCCTTATGATTTCTTTTCCCTGTTTGCCTTCTCATGCTTCTCTTGCTTCTTGTATCTGAATGTCAGATTTTCTATTTAACTCTGCTTTTTCATCAAAAATGCTTGAAAGTCCTCTATTTCATTGAATGACCATATTTTCCCCTGAAAAATGATACTCAGTTTTGCTGGGTAGGTGATTCTTTTTTTTTTTTTTTTTTGGTTTTGCTTTGTTTTGGAGGGCAATTGGGGTTAAGTGACTTGCCCAAGGTCACACAGCTAGTTTTTGTGTTAAGTATCTGAGGCTGGATTTGAACTCAGGTCCTCCAGACAACAGGGCCGGTGCTCTATTCACTGCGCCACCTAGCCGCCCAGTGATTCTTGGTTTTAATCCCAGCTCTTTGACCTCCAGAATATCATATTCCATGCCCTTCAATCCCTCAGTGTAGAAGCTGCTAAGTCCTGTGTTATCCTGCTTGTAATATTTTCTCCTTGATCTGGGAACTCTAGAACCTGGGCTACAATATTCCTAGGAGTTTTCTTTTTGGGATCTTTTTCAAAAGGTGATCAGTGAATTCTTTCCATTTCTATTTGCCCTCTGGTTCTAAAATATCAGGGCAATCTTCCTTGAGAATTTCTTGAAGGATGATTTCTAGGTTCTTTTTTTGATCATGGCTTTCAGGTAGTCCAATAATTTTTAAACTCTCTCCTGGATCTATTTTCCAGGTTAGCGGTTTTTCCAATGAGATATTTCACATTGCCTTCTATTTTTTCATTTGTTTGGATCTGTTTAGGAGTATCTTGATTTCTCATAAAGTCACTAGCTTCCATTTGCTCCAGTCTAATTTTGAAGGCATGATTCTTTTCAATGAGCTTTTGAGATTCTTTTTCCATCAGGCAAATTCAGCTTTTTAAGGCATTGTTCTCCTCATTGGCTTTTTGAGCCTCTTTTGCCATTTGAGTTAGTCTATTTTTTAAGGTGTTATTTTCTTCAGTCAGGTTGTTGACTCACTTTTCATGATTTTGTTGCATCATTCTCATTTCTCTTCCCAATTTTTTCTCCATTTCTCTTATTTGGTTTTCAAAATCCTTCTTAAGCTCCTCTATGGCCTATAACCAGTCCATATTTTTCTTGGAAGCTTTTGTTGCAGGAGTTCTGACTTCATTGTCTTCCTCCTGTTCCATGCTTTGATCCTTTTCCCCTCAAAATAGGAGTCTAAAGTCAGATTGCTGTGCTTGCTTTGCTTCTTTGCTTGCTCATGTTTCCACTCAATTACTGGACTTTAGAGCTTTTTGCCACAGTAGAACTGTGCTTTCAGAGAGGAGAGCTTTGTCCCAAATTGCTGGGATTTTCACAGCTGCTGGAGCTATTAGTTGGCTGCCTTCTCAGAAGCCTCCACTGGCTCTGGCTCACTGGTCATGCACCCTAGGACAGGGATCCAGATCCAAGCAGGTTAAAGTAAGAGCGATTACCCCTCATACTGGTCACTTGGTCCCCCTACAATCTGCAGGCCAGGAGCTCTGAAGGAGCCACTTGGCAGTGGCCGCTGTGCCTCAGCTGCTTCTCCCTCCGGGTGGCAGAGGCCAGACCACACTCCCATAACCCATGTTCCTTCAGAGTCCACACTGACCGCTCACTTTGTCTTTGGCCTTTATGGGTTGATAATTCTGGAAACCACCACAGCTGCTGGTGATCCACTCTCCTGACAGCCCTGTAGCTGCGGCTGGTCAGGTCACCCTGTGGCTAAAACTGCAGGCTCACGCTGATGTGGGCTTGGCTCCCAGCGTGCTCTGATGAACCCTTCCTGTCTGCCTTCCAGGCTGCCTTCAGCTGGAGGTTTGTTTCTCTTTGTCCCTTTGTGGGTTCTGTAGCCCTAAAGTTTGTTTAGAGTCATTTTTTATAGGTGTTTGAGGTGGTTATGGGTGGAGCGGAGGGAATTTTCCTGCTTCTATGCCACCATCTTGGCTCTGCCCCTCTATGTAGACCTCTTAAGAAATTAACCAATAGTTTTGAAGGAAAAATCATTTCTCTCTAATTTGAAGACTCCAGCTGCCTCACCATTTAAAATATTGGAAACTGAGGCCCAGAAAAATTACCTGATGTCACACAGCAGGGTCAGGGGGTAGAACCCAGTGGTTGGGATCCTTAGGTTAGTGTACTTTGTTCATGTCATGTATTAGCTGATAACATTGAACTATTCCTATGCTCCACATTCCTTTCATACATAGTAGTGAAAATGTGAGCCCTGAATGTATTATTGTTGACTTTCACGTCTATGTAAATGATTTATTGGTACAACAGTCCCTTTACATTCTCTATTAATTCTGACACTGTTTACATACTTTTTGGGTTTACAGCTCTTTTCATGACTTTCTTTACTCTTTACTTCTCTGCCAGTAGGTTGTAATAATGGAAGAGTGCCTCTTAGTTAAAAATTATTTGGAAGAAAACTATATAAATCAAAACATAGTATTTGTAACTTGAAATAATCCTTTCTCATTTTGCTTATTGATTTGCAGAGTGCAACACGCTATTGAAGTAGTATACACATGCCATAATAGGACTTTGATGTAGAAAATAATTGAGGATTGGCATTTGTAGTAGTGAAGATTATATTACAGTAAGAAATGTTTTCAGGTGGCTACATGCTGCTTTATTTGATTTTAGTGTTATAAACTATCGCACCATGGCTGGTGGTGATGGTAATACTGAACAGCAAAGTAAATAATAATCAGAACAAAATAAAAACATTACCCTGGTTTCATGCCATTTTAGGAATATAGTATTTTCTTTGCCTCAGACTTTCCAGAGATGTTACTTTAGGCTCATTGCCTGAATTATGTAAAAGGAGTGTACAAAATGGAAATAGATGTTTTTCAGGATGTGAATAATTAACATGTGTGCTTACTCTACAACACACATGAACCCACATAAGTATAATGGTTTTGGATTAAGTGGTTTTAAATAAATCTGAAGTCCTGGCTTTTGATATCAGCATTGCCAGTGATTTTTACTATAAGCAGATCGCTTAATTTCATAAGGCCTCAGTTTCTCAGCCAAAAACTATGACTAATTTCTGAAACACATCTTAGGTATGATAGAGAGTAGTAAACATTGGAAGATGACACTTTTGACAGTGTTGCTTTTAGTGTGGGTATTCATAACTAAACACCTAGAGGTGACTAGCATTTTTCTTCATTATACATACTTAGTTTTTCTATGGGCTGTTTCCATATTGACTTATAACTTTATACTGATATGCTTCATATAAAGAGTAAGCTCAAAGACCATAGCCCAGCCTTTCTATGGCCAATTTGTCTTAAGTGGTTTTTCTCTTGTCAAGCTTTTGGTTATATTCGAGCATGTCTCATTGCCATTCTTCCTTTTTTTTAAATCTCTCTTACCTGCATTTACTTTATCACAACTTGATATCCCCCAATTATGCAGTTTTTTTGCTGCTGTCCCTGTACCTCCCAAGTCACCCATCGTTGCTTTATAACTTAGCTATAGATCTTCAACCTTAGAGTTACTTAACCTGAGACTCAGTTTCTTCAGAAGTAAAATGAGTTGGATTAGACTAGATGACCATTAAGTGCATTTCTAGTTCTAAAGGTATATCTTCTTTCTGCACATGTCTGACTCACCAGGACTTAGGTGCTATAAGAATCATTTTCGTGCTATAAGAATCATTTTCAATAAAAGAATAAGAATTTAATTATTAATGATTATACTTTGCCATTCATAGACTAATAAAAAGTTAACAGTAACTCACATTTACATACCACTTAGTCATTTATAAAGCCCTTTCTTAACAGGAAGTATGGATATTATTAGTGTTTTACAGATCAGAATACTGAGGTTAAAAATGTTAGGGGATTTGTCTCCTAGCTATTTTTTTTTAAAGCAATTAAGGTTAAGTAACTTGCTCAAGGTTACATGGCCAGTTATTTCTGGGTGTGGTGCTAAGTATCTGAGCCCGGATTTGATGCCAGGTCTCCCGACACTGGGGCCGGAGCTCTTAATCACTGAGCCAACTGGCTTCCCCTTCTCCTAGCTATTAAGTGTCAGTTGCAACTCAAGACACCACTGCTATACTTGAGCAGTATAGATATGTAACTGTAAAGATCAGAAAAATCCTGTTTGTGTTACCTTCCCCTTCTTCATTGCTAGGTTTGTTTTACAGTTTACTTTCTCTCTTCCCAACCCACCCTTTTCTAATTAGCTGTCTTCTCACTCTGCTTTAAAGGCTTTGAATTTCAACTAAGCACCTAATAGTCACATAGAATTGTGGCTCTTCAGGTGCCATCTCGTAAATAAAAGTGTTCAGTGATTTTCCCTGGTCAAAGCCTCAGCTCTATGTACCTTAGCATATGTCTCTGCTATTCCTTCTTAGATGCCCACCATCAATTCCTAGTCAGATCATCAGTCTTAGTTCAGTGTGAGTCAAGTCTGGTTTGCAGCATTTCTTAATTTAAATCATTTCAATTTAACAAATACTTACTAAGTATTTGCTGTATACAAGGCATTGTGGATATAAAGAAAAAACCAGTGATCACACTCAGGGACCATACAGTTTAGTAGAGGTAATAAGATATACACAAATATTTAGAATACAAGTAATAATAACAGTAAATAATAATAATAGCTAACATTTATATAGCGCTTACTACATGCCAGGCACTGGTGCTAAGTGCTTTACAATTTTTACTTCATTTGGTCTTCACAAAAACCTTGGGAGGTAGGGGCTATGAAGATCGACATTTTGCAGAAGAGGAGCCTGAGGCAAACATAGGGTAAGTGATACAGGTAACCAAGACTGAATTCGAACTCAGGTCATCCTGACTTCAGGCCCTGTGCCACCTAGAGGCCAGGCTAGACAAAATGCATTGGTGAGGACAGACACTGGTGTAAGAAGTTCCTGGAGGATGCGATCACTTCTGACTGGGAGAATTAGGAAGGATTTCATGAAAAAAAGTGGCACCTAAAACTGGTCCTGGAAAAGAGAATGATTTGAATGAGCAGAGATGTGGCCGGACTCATTTCCCTCCATGAAGGACAGTGTACACAAACACACAGAGAAGACAGATAAGAGCTGCTCAGGGAAGCAGGTCTGGCCTTAGGGACCCTGGGCAAGTCTCTTAACTTCTATGGCCTCAGTTTCTTCAGATATAAAATGGAAATAATAATAGTCCCTATATCTCAGGATTGTATGCAGGTCATAAAGTGATATGAAAATGCTAGTTATGATTATGATTATTTTTAGATAAGTCAACAATGAGTGTTTGAGTTTGGCTATGATGTTAAGTAAATAAAAGGAAATAGTGTTGAATAAATCCAGGGGTGGAGGAAGGAAAGAGGGGGAAATGCTTTATTATGAGAAGGCTTTGAGTTTGGAATTCAATTTGTGAACAATGAATAATCTGAAGGCTTTTACGCCACAAAGTGGGGTTATCATATGACAGGTTTACAGAAGGGAATGCAGAAAACATACTTATGCTCCTGGGAGCAGAACAAGCATTATATTTGTTAAGGGCACAGTTTTAGGGACTCATGCAGCTCCAGTGTTCTCGGTATCCCACCAGCAGCATCTGAGATGGTTGGGTATGTAGTGGCCTTACACCTGGATGTGAGGCTTGAGGGCTCATAATGAGGTTCCAGTTCTTGGGGACACCAAGTGGGCCCACCAATCAGAGAACAAGAGAAACAAAGCACAGGTTTGTAGAACAAGGCATGGACATGAGGTTTTATTGCATGATGCATTGTGTTAGCCTTTGCAGACCTTGCACAAGTGCTGCCTCAGGAGCCTTGAGTCAGTTTTGCTCAGGCAGGAATCTTTGGATCACTTTTGCTCAGGCTTGACCCCCAATCATAGTTCTGCATTAGGAAGTTTATTTTGGAAGGCGTATAAAGGATTGATTGGATAGGAAAGAGACTAGAATAGAAGCCAGAGACATGAGTTAGAAGACTTTTTACAAGAGCCCAGGCCAGAGGTAATAAAGGCCTTTATGGTAGGGTGAAGACTGAGAGGGAGAGGGAAAGGGACTGATAGTAGAGATCTTGTGAGAGAGAATTCATAGGACTTGGCAGGTCATTGGATCCAAGTTTTGGAGAATACACATACATACTTGTTCTCCTCGTTGATGGGAAAGGAATATTAGTCCTTTGCTTTCTAATAAATCAGGTAGCACATTGGTTCAGCTATTGTCTTAAATCTTTGAAGATAGTGCCTGAGTATTTTGGGTTTTTTCTTCCCCTTTATTTTCAGACTACCTTTAGGTATTGTGCATGAATTTGCATTTTACAGCCTATTTACTTTAAATATATGAAATCTAGCTCTTCATTGGAAAATTGAACTAATCAGAACCCAGAATTAATTTTCAGATTCTGACTTATATGGGGTAAACCAATGTTTTGCTGACCAGAAGTCAGGCTTCCCATCTTAAGATACCTCCCAGCATTGTAAATATTGTGTAAATGAAGAATGCATAGATCATATATGTGTGTGTGTCTGTGTCTGAGTTAGTAGCCAGTGATAGGCAACCATACAGTACTTGGATTATCCAAGGGCCAAAAACTAACCCTAAGAAAATAGAATCTGTTGCACCCAAAATGACATTTGTATTAACTCTGTAAATATGTTCTGCCTGCTTGTGTGTGTGTTGTCCAGCTCTACCCTCATCCCCACTAAAATGTAAACTCTTAAAGGCAGGGATTCATTGGTTATTCCTTCATATTCTTTTGTATGGCAGTCTTGTGCCTAATACCGAGGAGGCACTTAATTATTTTTTCATTGGATAGATTTAGAAATTAGGAGGAAAAAGATTAATATATAAATGAAGCAATTTTCCCCATCCCAAAATTTAAAGAACTGTAATGTGGGAAAGCAACAGGACTTATTTCCAGATTGTCGAACTAGAACTAACTGGTAGAATTGACAGAGACAGATTTTGCCTAAGGAAAGACTTGGCACTTACAGGAATCCAAAAGTAGAATGAGTTATAACGTGGTGAGTTGTCCATCAGAAGTCTTTAAATAGAGTTATGGTCACTTGTCAGAAATCAATCAATCAGTAACATTCAGTAAATTCCTACTATGTGCATATGGAAATTCTGCTTAAATAAGTGTTAGGCTGATTTCTTTTCAGTTCTTAAGATTTGATGCTTCTATAAATGACTTTCAGAACCCCACAAATTGGTACGAGGGCAGAATGAAGACTAGCATCCAAATCCCATGACATCCAGAAGAATGCTTACAATGATTCTATCCCTCAAACACTAGAAAATGTAACCCAGAAAAAATACATAGTAATGTCTTGATTATCTGGCATCCATGGAATAGATGAATTTTCTGGAGAGCAGAAATTTTACTCTTACAAGAACCAAGACTTTTGAAATTTTACCCATTCTTTATGGAAGCCTTTCTAAAATTATTATATACTTCCTGCTTCCATATAGTATGCTGAAAATAATTTTAATATTTCCTTGATTCCCATTTATATAATTTTAACTTTAGTTAAAAACTCTTTACAATATGAAACCATTTGGTCCTCACAACAAATCAGTAGTGTAGATAGTATAAATATTATTCCCGTTTTTACAAATGAAAGGACTGAGGATCAGAAATGTGATTTGCTCTTCCAAATTACATGGCTATGTGACAAAGCTAAGATTCAACTAAAGACCCATAAATGAACTTTCATAGAAAAGAATTCCAGCATCAGACAAATTCCATAGAACATTTAAGGAACAAGAGCAAAGCCTTACCACATCGGTCTCTAAAGTAGAAGAGGATGCCACTCCTGAAGTTTTCCTGTGAAGTAAATGTGATGTCTCGTAACTCTTTTTTGCCTCAATTTCCTCATCTGTAAAATGAGTTGGAGAAGGAAAGGGCAGACCATTCCAATGTCTTTGCCAAAAAAAAAAAAAAAACACCAAAAAGGGGTCAGGAAGAGTTGGACACAGCTCTAAACGACCGAACAACAAATTTTTATGGAACGTTGCCTGGCACAGTGCTAAATAAATGTTTATTCATGGGTTGATCAATATGTGCAAGAAAAACCTTCAATAAAACACATTTATGTTGTTACAATATATTATATATACATAGTTTAAGAATGAAAGGATTTTTTAACATGATGAAAAAAGCATCTGTCTAAATCTCAGAGTTAACATTATATGTGATAAAGACACTTGACGTTTTCCACTGTGATCAATAGTAAAGCACAAATGCCCACTCTTGCCATTATTAGTCATAGATTCTAGAAATGCTAACTGGAGCAATACTCAAATGAATCAATGATCTAAGCAATTCAGAAGTTCTTTCTTATTTATACATATTAAAACCCATCCATACTTACCCATCTTGTGCTATTCTTGTCTAAAAAAAGTTTGCCATCAGGTGTCTACCCAATAGTAGTAAAATAAGAAAAGAAATCAAGTGAACATTGGCAAAGAAGAGACAAAAATAAAATTTTCATAAAATTTGATTATGTCCACTAGAGAAACAAAAAAATCATGATAGTAAATAATTTCAGCAAAGATAAAAGGAAATTCACAGAAATTATCTGTGCTACTAACAAATGGATAGAAAGAAAATCATTAAAATAATAAAATTAATAATGAAGTAACTGAAAAAATATCTGGACACTAACCTACTAAAATACACAAAGGATTTATATAAATATTACCTTTTGTACAAAAATTAAGGAATATCTAAATATAATTGTTATATATCAGTGAGAAATTTTTTAAAATTAGAAAAATGATAAAATTCATGTTGAAGAATAAAAGATCAAGAATATATCAAGGAGGGGAGGCTAGATGGTGCAGTGAATAGAGCACCAACCCTGGAGTCAAGAGGAACTGAGTTCAAATCCATCCTCAGACACTCAACACAAAACTAGTCGTGTGATCTTGGGTAAGTCACTTAACCCCAATTGCCCTACCTTTCCCCCTCCAAAAAGCAAAAAAAAAAAAAAGAATATATCAAGGAATACAATGGGGGAGAAAGAAAGGTAGGGAGATGTCACTGCCAAATCTCAAAATATCCTATAAAGCAACAGTTTTCAAAACTGTTTAAGAAATAGAAAGTAAATCATTGGAATGGATTAAATGAGCAGTATTTACAACCAAGTATGTACAGCAATCTAATGTTCAGGAAAAATGTAAAGCACAAATTAATGAAGAAGTGAAGTGGTTATAACAAAGAGCCAAGCATAGCCTTACCAAGAACAAGTCATGCTGAACTAAATTCAGTTATTTTTTTTTATGGGATCTCTAATTGAGGGGAAGTGATATAATTTGCCTATGTAGTTGACTAAGTTGACCTTAAGTCTCATGTTATACCTCTGAACTGGATAGATGTATGTATACAAACTAGGTGACTTATAATTCAGGTGGATTTGAAATTTTTTGGATGGCCAAGGCCCAAAGAGTAGTCAGTTCTCAATGATTTGTTATCATTTTGAAAGGAGGTTTCCTGATAATATGTGTATCGAGCTTTTAGATGACACTGAGCTAGGTCGTCAAATGAGAGAATATATAAGCATGTTATAAACATTGAATATTAGCTATTGAAAAGAATAGCACACAAACTTCAGTGCTATGGCACAGTGACAGTAGAGTGCTGGGACTGAGGAAGACCTGAGTTCATATTTGGCCTCATTTACTAGCAGTATAACTCTGGGCAAGTTATTTAACCTCTATTTGCCTCAGTTTCTTTAGCTTTAAAATTGGTATAATAATAGTACCTACAGCAACAAGGTTGTTGTGAGTGTCAGGTGAGATAATATTTGTAAAACACTTGGTACAGTGTTAATAAATGCTTATTCCCTCCTCTTCTCCACCTGGATAACAAAATCAAGGTTCAACAAGATCTTAATGGTCTAGAACATTGAGCCCAATCAGATGAAATTTAATAGCGATAAATGTAAAGTCTGCATCTAGGGGTTTTAGTGGACCCCAGGTTCCACATGCATATAATGTGGCAAACAAGAAAGCCAAAATGATCACTTTCTGAATTGAGAGGCATTGTGTTCAGGAGGGAGAGGAAGGAGATAGTTCTTTGCCCTGGTCAGGTCACCTCTGGAGTACTTAATACTACATTTTAGGAAAGACAGACAAACCAGAATGAGTCCAGAAGTGTGTGACTGAAGATGTTAAAAGCTCCGGAAAGCACACGTAAGTATTAGATAAGGGAGTTGGCCATAGCCACAAAGCAAGTTATCACATGGAATTTGAACCTAAAGTTTCCTAACCCCACGTTCAGCACTCTGTCTACTATATCATGTTGTCTCTCTGCAAAGGTGATACAAAGTGAAAAAAAATTGTTGCTGGGAGGACCCTGAGAAAACAGGTCTCCTACTTCTACTTGGCCCCAGAGGTCAGCCTTAGACACAGTTAGTGGTAATTCCAGGGATTCAGATTGAGGTAAAAGATAAGGTAATACCTTCCTAATACATCTGTCAAGGATGGACTAGGCTAGAGAGGCACTTGACAGGAATGTGGCAGAAGTGATTCCTACTTAGGTTCAGATTAGACACTTTTCTTAGATAAAATCTCCAACCGTGAGATTTTGTATGATCCACTACTGGTCTAGTTGTGAATTAGTTTGAACATTTTGGAAAGAAATAAATAAACAATAAAACTTTTCAAGAATCCTCATGATCTTTTAACCTAGCAATCCCACCATTAGTTCCATGTCCTAAAGACTCATCTGTATAAAAATATTCATAGCAGCATTATGGGGAATAACTGAATATATTATATATGAATGAAATGGTATATTATTATGCCATCAGGAATCATGAATATAAAGGATTTTTTAATGGGGTGGCATAAAAAGTGATACATAATACAGAAAACAGAAGCAATAAAACATACATACAAACTGTAGCTTTATAAATGAAAACCACATTAAATGGCAACCGACCTAAAGCTAAAAAGAATAGATAACATTGGCACTGCCTTAAGCAAGCACATAGTTTGCCCTTCCTTTAACAAATAATAGAAGTATACATGTGCATATACAATCATTCATAAGTACTCCCCCCCCCCAATGTTTTAAAATAACCATTTTGAGGATTAGAGATTAGGATTTTTTGCCTCTTTTGCTAAAGCAGAATATGTTAGTTAAAAGGCCGAAGCCCATATCTTTTAGTCTTGGCTTCAGTACTTTTTCTACTACATGTTGCTGAACAAGATTTTATGTATAGTATGAGACATTGGGCCAAATAGTTACTGACCTCAAAAGATACCCTGAAACTTGTTTTCTTGAAAAATGTCCTGGGTATCAAATTGCTTTAAGGCATTTTACATCTTTCTCAGAAGAGTGATGTGAAGGATAGATATTATTCCCATGTAAATCAGAAATCAAAGCAAACTTCTCCCAAATGATGTTCTTTTCATCTAGAAATTTTTCTTTACCCATGTGATTGGTGCTCTTATGCTAGCCAGCACCATCTAAAATATTGTTGTTGACTTCTAACTCACAACACAACATGCATGGGTATCTCTTTGCCGGATTGCACCTTGTCAATCTTTCTCATTTGCACAATTTTCTAATGAAGTAGAAAGGAGGTGTATTTTTACAAAACTTCACTAATTATTGCTAGTGTGTTTGGGGAGGACTTTACCACCAATCCTATAAGTAGTTCGTCATTATGAGATGACACTTCTGGAAATGTGGCATTCTTGACACATTAGGTCACTGTGTTCTCTAAGCACTTATTAATGCTTATCTTTTAACAGAATTCCAGGCACACACAATAATAGTTTTATCTTTAATGTTAAAAAGTCCTATGCATGATGTTGCATAACAAATCTGCTTTCTCTTGAAACCTCTTCAGTGATATTTTGTATTCATAATAACACTGGAGACCATCTCTTCCTAAACTGTGGGTCAGTAAGAGGTCTCTGAATGTACAGTGACCAAAAATTAATTCAAAATCAAACACATAATGAATCTGAGGTGTTTCTGGCAGTGCTTGCCTGTGTTGCATTGCATTTCACTGCCTGGGTTCTGAACACAAAACATGCACACTTTGCACTGTGCATGCCATCACACCATGCAACACCAGCAACGCTGCTGAAACACAAAAAGGGGTCATGAGTGGAAAAAATTTAAGAAGTCCTGATCAGGACTTCTTAAACTTTTTAAACTTGCAACCCCTTAAGTATTTCTTGAACTGTGAGTTGAGTCTCCACATGCCTAGATGCTAAAGTCAATCCAGGAAGTATTATTTGGATCAGGAAGATGGTAAAAATGTTACCGGACTCTAACCCTGCTTCTTGGTCCTGTAGTTGGTTAGCAGTTTTCTTCCCTTGGCAAGCCATCACCTCCCTGATGTCATGGTCCTCTTCAAGAACGAAGAACAAACAACAGTCTTTCCCTAAATATACAGAATGATGATTGAGTTCAGTCACTGAATAATTGTATTTTTATGGGAGCCCATAACATTAACAAAATGGGAGAACTGACAGCCTTTTCTTATTTTGTTTAAACCATGATTCACCAGCACCAGCCAAAGTAGAATATGTCTAACTTTACAAAAGTGGACCAATTTCATCAACACTTGTCCGGTGACTAGAATGGGCTCAGAAATGAATTTTCTGGAAAAGCCACAATTTTTCTAAAGCTTCATAGTTCTCAGAGGAAGATGGAATTTCTTCTTGAAAGAATAGCAAGGAAGCTGATGTCATTGGATTACTGAGTCCCCTGAGGGGGAGGAGTAAGATGTAAAAAGACTGGAAAAGTGGGTTGTAGGGGCATGTTATAAAGGTCTTTGAACAACAGAATATTTTCTATTTTATCCTGGAAGAGATAGGGAATCACTGGTGTTGTTTTTTTTTTGGGGGGGGGGGGCGGAGTGACATGATGAAAGATGTGCTTAAGAATGGACTGTAGCAGAGAGAGACTTGAGGCAAGCAGACCCACCATCAGGCTACTGCAGTAGTCCAGGTGTGAGGTAATGAGGACCTGCCCCGCATTGTTTTATGTTGTAGTGTAGAAAGGAGAATAATACTATGGACTGAGTGACCTGTAGCTCTGTACTACCAGCCAGGAGATCCTTTAAAGCAAATAAAATAATCTCTCCAGACTTAGATTTCCTAATTTGTATGAGAGGGTTAGGTGATTGATCTTTTAAGATTCAGTCATTCAAAAAGCATTTATGTGCTAGGCACTAGGGATGCAAAGACATGAGCAAAACTGTCCCTGCCCCCCAGGAAACTGTCATCATCTTTAGCTCCAAGTTTCCTAGAATTCTTCCCCTTGCCCTTTCCCATTTAATTCCCTTACTTATCAATTGGCTTACCAGTTACAGTACAAGAGGGGCAAATCTTCCGCTCCTCACCTTTCTGCACCATTGCTGTCTGTGGAATTTTTTTCTTCATCTGAATTTTGAGGTGTTCTACATGCATGAGTTTGTTGGAGTTCTGACCTTCATATAGCAAAGGTATTACTACCATACTAGAATATTAGTTATATGGGCAGCTAGGTGGAGCAGTGAATAGAGCACTGGCCCTGGAGCCAGAAGGACCCGAGTTCAAATCTGGCCTCAGACACTTAACACTTATTAGCCATGTGACCGCAATTGCCCTGTCACCCCCCCCCCCAAAAAAAAGAAAAAAAATATTTGTTATATCTAATTTGAAACAATGTATAGAGTTCTGATAGCACTTAAATTAATTTTTAAGACTGGAATTAGAAGTTCCTAATTGGTTTATTGAATAGCAGGAACCTGAGATAAACACAGTTTTTTACACGTGAACATTAAGAGGATGGAAAAACAAAAAACCCTACTGTAAGACCAGACTAGTAAGATTAATATATTCTTTGTAAGGCAGAATACTCTGGTACCAGGAAAATTACCAGGGGTTGGGTTTGACTTAGAGATTTTTTTTATTTATTGAAGGTAATATTTGCCATAAATGAAAATTAAGTTAGAGTTAATAAATAGGTAAATCTAAAAATTTGGAAGTGCAATATGTAGTGAAATTCTTTCACAAAGACACTGGAAAACACAAAAGTTTTAAGTGATATGTTACCAGAGAGAACAAACAAACTTCTCAAGAAAGTGGCTTTAACGTGTAAATGTAGGCTTTTAAATGTTTGTTTTTTTAAAGGTGACAGAAAAGAAAGTTATGGTGGCTTTATGCTCTTTTTTTTTTTTTAGAGGACAATATACATACACATTATTTTTACATTGTGTTTTTCCCTGCTGTGGATTCATTATATAGGTTTGATGAATCTTCCCAGAATATGTTTACATTGAGTTCATAGAACAAATTATAGTTAATGTAATAAGAAATCTTCCAGTTTCTGCCAGGTTTGGAATATGTTACTTAAGGACTAGAGATTTAATGATAATATTGATTTACAGTTTGATTAATGCCTGTCTGCACAGGCTTCAACTTCGTTCTGTCCCTGTGAGAATAGGCACTGATTGTCCTAATGTGTTTGTGTGAAGTAATGCAGCTGTTCCGCCATCAGTCTCAGAAATAAAAGCTGTCTTGACTTTTTTTCCCTTTTCCTCTTGTACTCCAAGTTTACACTAGGTGGCATACAAGGAAAGCTGAAAACATGTAGAAAGTTGATGCTGTTGGCTTGAAATACTTTAAAAATAACTATGTTAAAAGTTTTAATTTTTTATCTTAAGTTGCTATTTTATCCTTTGATTGTTTTGATGTTTTTGTAGGATGAAGTGTCCTCTTGCTGGTACAAATAAAAGATTTCTGCTTAATACAATTAAGAACACATTACCCTCTCAGAAGGAGCAAGACCAGGAGCAGAAGGAAGACAATAAGGAACCTGAGCCAAGTCAGAACCAGAAAGAAGAAAACCCAAAGAAACACAGAACTCATCCGTACAAACACAACTTCCAGTCTCGGAGAAGAGTTAGTTATTCTCCTCCAAGGAAGCGGAACACCCAGGAAAAGTATGAAAAGCAATCCAACAAACGATGAGGCAGGCACTGAAGAATAGGCAAGACTGTGACAAGCAATGAATGTCATTACCTTTTGGACTGGGAAAGTATTTAGCTTTCTTTGAACAGAGAAGGTTGTTTAGTGCAGGTCTCTAGCTAGCAGGGAAGACAGCTAAGAAAAACATTATAGTAGATAGATATTTTGTTGTGGGTTTTAAAGAGTCTGTTGGTCATAAATGAAAATGACTTAGTAATTCTTCCTTCTGAAAATTAATCCTTAAGGTAGAAGTCTTGACACATTTATCATATTTTAATAGTGTATATATATTTGTTATTGCACCTTCTTTCAAAAGTTAGTTTGGAAATAAATCTAGAGTTAGATTTTAAGTTTTTCAGAGATTGTTCAAACTAGTTAAAAACATCTGTTGTATATCAATTGTGATCATTTTTCAGAGTTGAGAACAAAATCTTTAATTTTAGATTCGGGATATCAGATTTAGTATGTTTTAAGAAGCTAAACGACAGAATTCTTCTGGCTGTGGCATACACTAGTTATTTAAAAACTCCCTCTAGCCTTCAAGGAATAGAGTTTATCAAGAAATTTGTTAACATCTCTAGCACTTATTTTTGCTCAGCTAAACAATGTGGCACATTCCTAAAATGGCTTTGAATTTATTACCTAAGATAAATTCATGGGGATGAAGAATTGATCTCCTTGTTTCTCTTGCAACAAAACTTTGATCTGTGTAAAATGTATTTTCCCCTCCTGGAATTTGAACTTTTCTCCAGAGGACATAAATTGGGAGGAATATATAGTTTAGTGCTTTAGAAATAGCCCTCATCAACTAAACTTACTGTGTTTTGATTGTGGTTGAGGATTTTATTCAATGCTCTTTGATTTTTTTGTAGCTTAAATCCCCTGGTATAGATATCACAGTGCAAAGTTATACCAGAAATCTTCTTTTTAACAGAAAGTGCATTGGATTTTTTTTTTAACCAGTGTTGGCATAGGCATTTCTTAATAATATGATTCTAAATCTCACAGAGAATCCTACACCCCTCACCCCCAAACTCAGGACTACATAACAATATATTCTTAGACCACAGAGAGGAGAAGAGTCTCTCTCTACTCCCTTCCCAAATTTTCCAAGGCGGCTGGGCTTATGCCTGGCTGCCTCCAGATAATCACTCAGCCACAGCCATACTCCCAGCAGCCAAGAAAAGCTCTTTCTATGCACTGAAAATCAGCACATTTAGAAAGGCCAGCTCCGGAGTGTTGTAGAGGAGCCAGAGAATGCCATGACAAAATTGCTCTGTCTTCCCCAGTGCTACCCCACCACACCCTCTTTGTGTGCCCTGGGCCATGCACCCAAACTTTTCTATGAAGCCCAAGCTTCTGTGTGGCCAGAAGCCTGTGCATAGAACCACTCCAACTATGAGGATGGGAAAAAAAAATTCCTCATTCTTTCCTTCCCTGTCCGAATGGCTCACCCACCCCCCCACCCCAGTCAAAAAAAGTGCAGAGGGAGACCCTCCATAACTTTCCAACAGCTAATTCCCACCCACCCCCCATCCTACACAGAAGGAAGAACTGAGTTAAACTTGTCTTTATACAAAAGTTATGCCTAATGATCCTAATCTTTACATCTGTATTATTTGTGTTAATTTATTTTATTTTGAAATATTTTGTATTTAAATATCTATAGAAACAGAAAAGTTAATAAGTTGAGGATTTTTGTAAATTCTTGTTTTAAATGAGTAAAAATAAAGTTAAACCGTGTCATTTTTGTGCCATGTGGTTATTATGTAAACTTGGGTGGGTTAAACATCTTTTTATATGAGATACCTATATTGAATTCTTTGCATCAACAAATGAAATTACCCAGAAGCTGTTTTTTGCCTATGGATAATTGACAATCATTTTAAAATCATATAACTTTTAAAAGCCTATAATATAATCATTGCCTCCTAAAAAAAAAAAAGAGCACCATAGTTTCAAAAAATAAAAAAAAAATTAACATTTTAAAGCGGCATACAGCCAGAGAAATAGCATAAGGATTCATATCTATGAAAGGCTGACAGTTGAAATCAGAGTGATATGTGATATCTTGTTATCTGTAGATATAGAAAGGTCTTGTATAGTTTTTATGAAGACTACTTTGCAGTTCTGCAGTGACTTTCATCTAAGAAGTTCCATTTATTCTTAAATTCTTTATGCATTCTGTCAGACAATAGATACAGACGAGGTGGATTAAACCAATCAAAGACTGGGTACCTAGTCCCAGAGAGGTTTACCTAAAAACAGAGAGCTGGTAACTACAATGGACTGAATAAATACAGGGCGACAAACAGTTGCTGTAACTAGAAGGATAATTGGAGCACATGAAATTTTTTACGCCCTCTAAACATTTGAATTTTAATGTGAATATTTTATTCCTCGGCACACACAGTCCATTTAAGAACTAACTTAACACATTGTCTCTCTGGCCTGTTACAATTTCCCTTCATTGTATCCAGTTATGTTCTTTTGAGGAAATGCATTCCTTTGGGATCTTTTACACTAGCTGAAAAAATGACAGGAAAAAAACCTTAAGGAAAATTACAGATGATGGTGCGTTCTATTGGCAAATCCAAACAAGAGAATTGAAACTCTTTCCAAGGCTCGTCAGCTGGGGATAAGCTCAGGTTAAAAGGAAGAAGCTACTTTTCTACTACATCCTGTTCCTGGTGATTCAGATCTTTCTCTTCCTCTTTCCTTCTGGGTAGCTACTTCTCTTGATTTAGCATTTGTTTACAAAGCTTACCATACAGCTGCTGCTTCAAAGAGATTACAGATAGCTGCTTCTGTAGCCAACAAACACCCCCCAAAATTATTTATTAATTTTGGTTTACTTTTTCTGTTTCTGGTCCCTAGTTGCAATTTCTCTTCCCTGTCATCCTGTGACTGCTACAGGCCTTTCTCCAGTCTGTGAGGTTCAGACCAGGTTCCCTTACCCCTCCATTGTATATCAAGGCAGATAGATGATAGTCAAAGATAGAAGCTGAAATTTA
This sequence comes from Petaurus breviceps papuanus, assembly GCF_028583685.1. Lineage (NCBI taxonomy): Eukaryota > Metazoa > Chordata > Mammalia > Diprotodontia > Petauridae > Petaurus > Petaurus breviceps. Next base: position 61,800,432 of record NW_027187419.1, read on the forward strand.
ATATGATAAAATCAAACAATGAATTCCCAACAGTAAAATTCGACACATTCAAAAATTGCCATATTTTCAGTGACTGCCATGTCAGTACCAACTCCAGTACCTTAAACCCAAGAGTCGTTTGTGAATTCTTCAGGAAGTGGACTGCCTTCCAACAGTGATAGTAGTAGGCTCCCTCCTAATAAAAGCATTCTCTGTTCCCATTTATTTAATGCAATCCTGATTACTCCTTTAGAGACTAGCTTCCTCTCAGTCAAAATGTGTCCCCTTTTCTCTCTATCTATAGCCATAGCCCAGTGACTCAGATTTACCAATGAACCCCTGACCTTTCCCCTTTTTTCACCCTGTCAGGTATTACAACCAAAAGGATGAACTTGCCCTTATACAGTAAATGTATTTCCTGAAAATTATCTGTCAACCCAATTTTCCTACTAACTACTACTATTAGAAATTAAGAAACATTTTACCTTCATTTCAGACTGATAGGAAATGACTCCTCTACTTATCCTCTGTCAAGTATTTTGAAGAAAAATAAAATATAAAAAATATTTTAAAATCCTTTCAATTTTCATGTATTAGGTCAGCCTGACAGAGTTGTTAAGTTTTAATGACTTGCTAAGCAAGATGTATGGAGGCTGCTAAATGGTCAGGCAGTTAGTCTGAAATCTTGGTAACTGCCACTGGTATTCGACAGTCATAGTGACCCTACTTTGTTAGTTCTAAATGCTGGCCAGCGAGCCTTTGCGTGTATACATAATCTGTATGTAGTATATAATTTTTATAACATTCAAATAAACAGTAAAAGTCACAAGACTCCAGAACTCTGATCAACGGTGAGTGAACAAGCATTTATTAAACACTCTACCATTCCAGGCTCTGTGCTAAGTGCCAGGGATACTAAGAGAGACAAAAAGTAGGTCCTCATCTTCCAGAAACGCGTTTTAACTAGGGAAACAATATGCAAACCATTACACGCATATAGGATATATACAGGGCAAATGGACGGTGATCTCAGGAAGGCTGGGGGGAGAAAAGGGCTCTTGCAGAAAATAGGAATCTAAACCGTTTTGAAGGAAGCCAGAAGGCAGGAGTGAGGAGGGAAACAGTCCCAGCATGAGGGACCAGAGATGGAATGCAGTATGCAATGACTTTTTTTTTAAGCCAAGGCTGTTTCATAGAATGTATAGAGAGTAAGAAGACTGGAAAGGTAAGAAGGAGCCAGGTTGTGAATGGATTTAAAAACCAAACAGTTTTATATTTGATCCTGGATTTAACAGGGTGTCACTAGAGATGATTATGAAGGGGAGGTGACTTGGAGTGGCTAGATGGCACAGTGAGTAGAGCAATGGCCTTGGAGTCAGGAGGACCTGAGTTCAAATCTGGCCTCAGACACTTACCACTAGCCGTGTGACCTTGGGCAAGTCACTTAACCCCAATTGCCCTGCCCTCCCTCCTCCAAAAAAAAAGCAAAAAAAAAATTTTTTTTTAAAAGGGGACAGACCTTCACTTTACAAAGTTACCAGTAGAATCTAGGTGGTTCAGTGGTTAGAGATGGTAGATCTGGAGTCAGGAAGATCTGAATCCAAATCCAGCTTCAAACACTAGCTGTGTGACTTTGGGCAAGTCAATTAACCTCAGTTTCCTTGATTGAAAGATGGATAACACAAAAGCATCTAACTCCCAGTGTGGTTGTAAGGGTCGAATGAGATAATATTTATGAAGCTCTTAGTACCTTGCCTGGCACATAGTAGGCACTGTATAAATGCTAGATATTATTATTACTCCCTGTAGTGGGGAGAGGCTTGAGGCAGGGAGACCAATCCAACACTGACCATTCATGGTGCAAAAAGACTCATGACAAAACATCTTAATGTCAGACAAGAAGAGTAGAATGAGACATACATTGTCAGACAACCAATGTAGTGATTTGTTTTGCTTGGCTATACACATTTGTTACTGGGTTTCTAAGGTGAGGGCAAAATGGGCTTAGTGGATAGTAATAGTGATGTAAAAAAGAAATAGGAATCAATAAAATATTCAAAACTACACAAAAGAACAGAAGGGAACACAAACTACAGAGCGTTTTATTGCTAAATAAATTTTATATACTGCTTGCTATAACATAATATGTAATATAGTAAATGCTAAATTTAATATACTGATATAATATATAATCTAATAAATGCTAAATTAAATATACAGCTACAATAATATATGCTAATCCAATATACTAATATATGCTATATTTAGTATACTGCTATAATGTAATATATAACAAATGCTAAATTTAATATACACTTATAAGAAATGTAACATAAGTTCACAATTTCAACCCCATTTTTGGTCTTTGTATATTGGAATGCCCATGTTTGTTGAACTTTAATATAATTTAAAATAATATTTTAATTTTAATTATATTATAATTTTATTATTATAAATTGGTAACAATAAACTATAAAATTATAATAAATAATAAAAATAATTTAAAATAATAAAAAAGAAAAGTTTTTAAAAGTTAACTCGGCTCTGTCCTACTCATTTCCCTCAGTCATAAGATAATTTCACCTTCCTACAGAGATTAAGGTCTTACAGCTTTCATCTTCCCCTTCCCTCCACCAAACAATTTCTTTATAACTACCTTCTTCACTACTTTGGAAACTTAGCTAACTTCCTGATCTTCTCTATTGATTCCTTTTATTAGGAAATATTCAGTGCTTCCCCATTTCCTCACTGGTTTAAAAGGTAGACTGGTCCCTAGAATGTGTGACTAAGAAGTTTGACTATTCATTAAGAATGATAGCTTTTGGGGCGGCCAGGTAGCACAGAGAGTAAGAACACCGGCTCCAGTGTCAGGATGACCTGGAGATTGAATCCCGGGCTCAGATACTCAGCACCACACCCAGAAATAACTGGCCTTGTAACCTTGAGCAAGTTACTTAACCCCAATTGCTTGGGGGCGGCCAGGTGGCTCAGCAAGTAAGAGCACCGGCTCCAGTGTCAGGATGACCTGGAGATCAAATCCCGGGCTCAGATACTCAGCACCACACCCAAAAATAACTGGCCTTGTAACCTTGAGCAAGTTACTTAACCCCAATTGCTTTAAAAAAAAAAAAAAGAATAATAGTTTTCTGTCTCTGTCTCTCTCTCTCTCTCTCACACACACACACACACACACATAAATGATAGCTCACATTTATACATCACTTCAAAATTTGCAAAACAACATTTCATTTGATCCCCCCCCCCATTCAATGAGACAGGTGCTATTTATTATCCTCATTTTACAAATGAAGAAACTGTCTCAAAAAGTTTATGATTCACTCAAGCTTACATTGTTAGTAGGTTTCTGAGGCAGGTTTAAAAATCAGGTCTTCCTGAATTTTAAGTTCACTATAATGTTTCTCAGTGAATACCACTTGTTTCCTCCAAGCTAGAAGAGATTTACCACTCCTTTGTTCTTTAATTTCTATTATAATTGTGTGTATTTGTGTCTTGCCTGTCCTGCTCAACTTCAGTGACTTTCCTTGCAAAACTACTATGTACAAACAAGATATATACAGGATAAATTGGAGATAACAAACACAGGGAAAACACTATCATTTAGGGGAATTGGGAAAGGCTTCTTGAGATTTCAGCTGGGATTTGAAGGCCAGGAGGTAGAGGGAAAAAAGGGATAAAATTCCAGACATAGGGGATAGCCAGGGAAGAGTCTATGTTTCTGAGTAATCCTTCTCTATCTATGTTGCTGTCTCCCTTGTGGGCTGCCCTGGGAGATAGTGAGTTTCCTGTCATTGAAAAAGCCCCAAGCTGAGGTTTGATGTGGTTGTAGAGGGAATTCATGGTTTAGGTAGAATTTGGTGTAACCTCTGACATCCCTTGGATTCTTTGATGCCTCTTCTCACATCCCCTAAATGGGCACATTCCCCAAGATTCACTTCTTTCCCCTCTGCTTCTTTCCCTCTATAATTCTTCGAAGATATAACCCTTTGTCATGGTTTCAAAAGAGATGCTTCCCAAATCTTTATCTCCAGCCATAGCGTTTCTCTTAAACTTTCTGTTCTGACTCTTTGCTAGGAAAATCTGTCCCCAGATGTCTCACTGCTATCTCGGTTATAAGAGCCCACATTCACATAATGCTTTACCATTTATCTACTTCTCTTACAACCCTATGATGTGAGTAAATCTGAAGTGGATTGAATGGACAGGGGCAACATGTTGAGAGCAGGTACTATCTTTGACTTTTTGTATCCCCAGCACTTAGCCCAGTGCCTGGCACATAGTAGGAGCTTAATAAATGTTTATTGACTGGTTGAACAGAAACCTTAGAAGTCATCTTGTATAAAGTTAAATCAAAGAATCCCCTAGAAAATATCTCTAAAAGATGATCTTCCAGCCTCCACTCGAAGACTGCCAGTAACAGAGTTCACCACCTTACAATATAAACCATCCCATTGTTGAACAGTCTTAATTGCTAGAAAATTCTTTCTTTTTAACAAAGATTCATGGAGAATGGGAGAAGTCCTGAAGGACAGGGAACAAATATCCAGATTTTCAAAGAGAAGATGTCTTTAAAAAAAAAAAAAACGTACCTTGATGAGTTTGACATGAATACCTGGCAAAAGTCCTCAATCTAGTTATGTCAGACTAAACCCCCTGCCTTTTGTGAAAGTGCTCCCACTCCAGTTTATCAGGGGAATGCTGTAGATTGTATGGCTGGATTTCAGCCAAGCCCTTGACAAAATCTCTCACAGTATCTTTGTTGACAAGATTGAGAAATGTACTGGATGATAGTATGGTTCAGTAGACTCAGAGCTGGTTGAATGACCAAGGTACACAGGTGTCAGAATTAGTTCCTCAGTGGTGAGATTTTAGCACAAATCTGTTTTGAAATCATCTGTTTTGCTTTAACCAAAGAGTTTTTTTTAAATCACTGATATAACCATTCCAGTGCAGGTGTTTCACTGGCAAAAGTCACTTTATGGTCACAGAACTGGGGTGTTAGATACAGGCCAGAGCTGAGTAGGCTGTTGAGCTATCCTTCCTCCCTACTGTGGAGTGAAAAACCCAGATATCAAACCTATTATGCCCTGGCTAGAGAGCAGAAGGAACGGTTGTCACCACTACCAGTAACTAATAGATACCATTTTCAATCCCTAAATAAACTCTCTTTCATTCCCCAGATACTGAAGTATACTGTTGTTGTTATTTATCCTTTGTTCTCAGAGGGACCATGACATCATGAAGGTGATGTCATAACATGCTAGTGAATTGGATTTAAGTGAGGGAGAGCTGTGCAAAGTCACCAACCTCACTTTCTCTTCCAGAACTATCTGAGTCCAGTGGCAAGATATAGATCAGTAGTATTCTAAGCTGAAGGCACTTGTCTGACTTTTTTTCATTCAAAGCTTTCATTCCTCTCTTCCCATCCTCATCTGTAGCTTTCTTTGCAGTTTTGCTCAAATCTCACCTCTTCAGTGTAAACAAACCTGATTAACCTCAACTCATTATTTCATGGTGTTGAGAAAACATGATTGGTCTTATAGTCAGAACACCAGCATTCAAATCTCAGGCTTACTAGTCTCTTTTCCCACCCCCAGAACATTGCTTAATGTGTCCAAGCTTCAGTATCCTATTCTCTAAAGTGGGTTTGATAATACATTCATCATGTACATCCCAGGGCTATTGTTTGGAAAGTTGCTCAACTCCCTTCTACATGAGTACTTCTAGTATATACTGCTTTATGTTCCCTGGTTTGTATTTGCTTTTTTCTGCTGTAATTGCTTTCCACCTCCATAATAGCTAGAGCGAAAGATTGTTAACAAAAGCCATTTACTTACTACTCCCTGATATGATAACAATAACGATAACTAACATTTATATAGTGTTTACTATAGGCCAGTCACTGGTGCTAAGTGCTTTACAATTATTACCTCACTTAATCCTCACAACAATCTTGGGGGATAGGTCTATTATTACCCCATTCTACAGATCAAAAACCTAAGGCAAATAGAGGTTAAGTGACTTGCCCAGCGTAATACAGTTAGTAAGTGTCTGAAGCAAGATTTGAACTCAGATCTTCCTAACTCCAGTCCCCACAGTCTCTTCTCTGTGCCACCTAACTGCCCCATTATGTAATAAGTATTTGACAAATGCTTGAACAGAGGTATGCCACTCACCAGAATAGTTTGATAGCTTAGGATCCACATAAATGCTTAATGAAAATTCTACTAAAAATTTTTTCACATTAAAATAAGGCTTACAAAGTTCTTTCCTCCGAACAACCCTATGAAATATTATCTCTCTTTTATAGATTAGGAAACTGAGGCTCAGAGAGAGTAAAGTAACTTGCCTAAAGTCACACAACTAGCTAAGTGATGTAACTAAAATTTCATGAATGTAGTGCTCAAGCACTGAACTCTTAGTCAGAAAATCTGAGTTTAACATGTGACCTCAGATACTTCCCTGAACCTTTCTGGGTCTGAATTTATTCTGTTACAAGTTGAGAGGGTTGGACTAGATTTCCTCTAAGATTGCTTTCAGCTATAATTCCTAAGAACTCAAGTTCTCCCAGTATACAGCTCTGTCTACTGCACCATGCTAAATATTGTACATCGGTGGTATCAAATTCAAATTAAAATAGGGTCCATTACACCATACATAAGGATCCCTGGGGGCCATATATTGGCTTAGAAAACCATATATTAACACTATCCATATTCTATTATATTTTTATTTATTTTGTCAAATGTTTGCTAATTATATTTTAATCTAGTTTTGGGCTATATTCAACCTATGTAATACCTCTGCTGTACATAATATGTGGTGTTGCAATAGAGAAGATTATGATATGAGACACTTTTTAAAGCTGGATGGTTTATTGAGCCACATAGCATAACGAATAGAGTACCTATCACAATACCTCATACAAAAGATGTTAATAAATGATGGTCTGACCTTGGAGTCATGATGGCCTGAGTTCAAATCCCATTTCTGATACATGCTGGCTGTATTAACCTGGGTGTCACTTAATTTCTCAGTTGCTTCTAGCCAATTCTCTAAGCCTCTAAACTGAAAAATAGTTGTTCTGCTTTGGAAGAGAGTTTCCACAGAGGAAACTAGACTACTAGTCTACTAGAAACTAGACCAATAAAATCACGTCCAGTCCAAATATATATATTTTGGGTCTTACTCTGTATTGAACACTGTCTCCTGCCTAATCTCCAGACTTTGGAAGGAAAAAAGAGTAGTGAAATGGGGCTTCTCATCAGACCATTTGACCATTTGCCTTCCACCTCATTCAACATTTCTCTCCTGCCCAATCTCCAGAGTCCTCTGAGAAGAGGGATGATACATTGCATTCAACTATCAATATTCTCACACCTGCTTATATCCTACTTGTCCCAGTGATTCTGAACCCTTGCAGGTCATGATCCAAACTCCATTCCACACCCCCCACAACCTGATTCCTTATTCCTATTCCTCTTATCATTCCCATCCCAAAGTCCCAATCAAATGCCACTCACCCCTTCCACTGTGCCCTATGGAATGCCTGTTTCATAGACAACAAACTTTACTTTATCCTAAATCTTTTCCTCTCCAACTCCATCTATCATCTAGCACTTGCTAAAACTTGGGTCTACCCTGAAGATACAGCCTTCCTGGCTACCATTTCCAATAATGACTGTACCTTTATTAATTTCCCTTAGTTCACTGATTGAGACAAGGGAGTTGGAATACACTTTTCTCCCCACTGCCATTTCCAGATTCTGTTCTTAAATCACCACTCAGTAAACTCTACTCCTTTGAGGCCCATGCTATTCTAGTATACTACCAAATCAATATCCTGGTAGCTGTTGTCTATAGACCTCCAGTTCACTCCCCTCCTTTCCTCAATGAGTTTAATATGTGGCTTACAATTTTTCTCTCCTTCTCAACTCCTACTTTCATACTAGGGGATTTCAGCATACATATTGACTTACTCTCAGAACACCCTAACCACTCAGTTCCTCCATCTAATCACTTCCTATGAGCTACATCTCCACCCTACCTCAGCCACACAAAAAGGTCAAACCCTTGATCTTGTCATCACCCAAAAAGTATATCTCTGAAATCCCCTTTTCTGACCATAATCTATTGGCTTTCCACTTCTCCCTCTGCCTTCCCTTACCAAACTCTACTCTTCATCCACACTTAAACCTTTAATCCCTCAAAGCCTCAATTTTCTCCCAGGCCATCTCCCCTTTACTAGCTACTGTCTCCTCTTTTCCCATTTTAACCCCTTAGTGAACCAATTCAACTCTACACTGGCCTTTTCTCTTGGGTTACTACTCTTCCTCTTATCATATCTCTGATTAAGCCCTACCCAACTTCATCCATAGATGATTCCCACTATCTGCTGCCTTTGTTCCTACATGCTACTGAAAGAAGGTGGAGAAAACAATGCAACTGTTCTGACTGGGTCCACCGCAAACTTCTAATATATAATTCAAACTGGGCCCTCATTGTCACTAAGCAATCTTTCTACTCCTCCCTTATCAACTCACTATCTCTCTTCACAATGACTTTTCCAAATTTTTCATCCCTCATCAATCCTCCCATGGTATCTCCTCACCTCATCCTCTCAACTGTGAACTTTGCTTCATATTTTACAGAAAAATGGAGTCCATTCACCATGAGCTTCTTCTCCCCTTTCTCATCTCATATCATTTAATGCCTTCTGCCATAATGTCCTCCTTTGTCTCTGTCTCACCCAAAGAGGTGGCCTTATTTTTATTCCATTATTCCAAACACAAATTATTCCATTTCATTCCATCTCCTACAACAGATTTTCCCTGCTGATACCTCCTCTGTAATTTATTTTCAATCTCCCCTTCTATACTGGCTCCTTCCCATGCCTACAAACACGTCCATGTCTGCTCCATTCTGAAAAAGACATCACTCGATCATTCCATCCTTACTAATTATCTTCCTATATCTCTTGTCTTTTTTGGCCAAACTCTTCAAAAAGGCCATCTACAATAGGTACATCACCTTTCTCTCCTCTTACTCGCTTCACACCTTTCAATCTGGCTTCTGGTCTCATCCTTCCAGTGAAACCTTTCTCTCCAGAGTTACCAATGGTCTCTTAGTTCCACATGCTCATTCTTCTCAGATTCTCTGTGCCCTTTGACACTGTTGATCACTGCGCCTTCCTTGATACTCTCTTCTCCCCAGATTTTCAGAACACCATACTCCTCTGGTCCTCCACCTGTCAGACTGCCCTTTCTGAGTCTCCTTCGCTGGATCCTCGTCTGTGTCATGTCCTCTTGTGCACCACAGGGTCCTCTTCTTTTCTCCCCTTATTCTGCCTTACTTAGTTATCATTAGCCCCCATGGATTTAATTATCGTCTCTATGATGATGATTCTCAAATCTGCTTTGCCTTCCCTAACCTCTCTGCTGACCTCCAGTCTTATGCCTCCAACTGCCTATTAGACATCTCAAACTGGATGTCCTGTCGACATCTTACACTCAACATATTAAAAACTGAACTCGTTATCTTTCTCCCTAAACTTTCCTCTGTCCTGACTTTTCTATTACTATCAAAGGCAACACCATCCTCCCATTCCCTCAGTTAATCTAGGCATCATCTTTGACTCCTTACTATGTCTCACCTTCCATATCTAATTTACTGCCAAGTCCTCTTGATATCACCATTACAACATTTCTCAAATATTCTGCCTTCTCTTTTCTGACACTGCCACTGTGCTGATATAGGCCCTCATCAACTCATGCTTGGGCTATGCAATAGCCCGACAGTGGGTATGCCTACCATAAGTCTTTCTGCACTACAATCTATCCTCCATTTAGCCACCAAAGTGGCTAAATTTTCCTAAAGCACGTGTTCAACCATGCCTCTCTCTCTCACACATACACACACACACTCATACACACTCTCAGTAAACTCCATTGGCTCCCTATTGCCTTCAGGATCAAATGCAAAATTCTCTTATGGGAGGTTCAAAGCGCTTTATAACCTAGCCTTTCCCAACTCTCAACTTTCCAATCTCCTCACACCTTACTCCTTACCATGTACTTTTCAATAGAGGAACACTGACTTCCTTGCTGTTCTACAAACAAGACACTTATTCTCAAATCTAGGCATTTTCTCTGGTTGTTCCCCATACCTGGAATGCTCTCACTCCTCATCTCTGCCTACTGGCTTCCCTGACTTCCTTCAAGTCCCAATTAAATTCCCATCTTCTGCAGAAAGTAATTCCCAACTCCCATTAAGTGCCTCCCCCCTTTTAATTACTCTATGCTTATCCTGTCTATGGGCAGCTAGGTGTCGAAGTGGAAAGACACCATGTCTGGAGTCAGGAAGACTTTGAATTCAAATCCAACCTCAGACACTTACTAGTTGTGTGACCCTGAGCAAGTCACTTCACCCTGTTTGCCTTAGTTTCTTCATCTGTAAAATGATCTGTAGAAGAAAATGACAAATCACACCAGTATCTTTGCCAAGAAAATCCCAAATGGGTTCATGAAGAATCATACACTGAAAAATAACTTATCATATATATATATATATATATATATATATATATTGTATATATTTGTTTGCATGTTATCTTTCCCCATAGATTGTAAGCTCCTCGAGGTCAGGAACTGTCTTTTACCTCTTTTTGTATCCCCAGCACTTAGCACAGTACCTAATACGTAAGAAGTGCTTAATAAAGGTTGATTGACTGACTGACCTAGAAGGTAAACCAACTTTATAGGACCCATACATGCCAAAAGCTCTTTACCTGACACATTTTTCATTCCTAATATATATTCTTGGGATGTTGATGATTCTGCTACTACTGATAATAAGTGTGATGCTATGGTGTGTTTTCCATGGAAAATCAAAAGGTAGCTGGATAAAGAAATCTGTAAGAAAAGCTCTAGGCTTCCTGCAGTTCTATCATAGGATTATAGATCCAGAACTAGGACTCAGAAAGTCATCTAGTCCAAGCCCTTCACTTTACAACTGAGGAAACTGAAGTCCAGAGTCATAAAGGTTGTTAAGAAGCAGAGCTGAGATTTGAACTCAGGGCTGTGATGTGGAGTTTAGTGAACTTTTCACTGCATCACATTTTCTTCCAATAGTTCTTAATGGATGGAATGGCTGGTGGAAATTCTAGGGTTGGTTCATGAGGAACAAATACTATGTAACTGATATATAAAAGCCAATTTTTAAAAAATCCATATTTACCAAGGCAAACTGAACTGTTCTTTGCTTGATCAAGCACAATCCAACATCCAAAATATATAGAGATGAAAATTAATGTCCTCGATATCATTCATTTATTTATTCCATAAATATTTGTTGATTATCTACTAGGAAGGGGGAACCAACCATACTAGACACTATAGGGGATACAAGCTGAATAAAGCAGTTTGCCAACAGGGAGCTTACAATCTAATAGAAAGGATAAAACCAGCATACAAAATAACTTTGATATACTGCAGAACATGGTAAAGTGCTGTTAGAGAAATGCCAAGCAAGAGTGATAGATGTTCAAAGCAGGGAGAGGTTACATCCAATTGGGAAGTTCATGAAAATTGTAATGAAGGAGTTGCCATTTGGGTTGGGTCTTTGAATTTATATTTCTTTCTAAATGTGACTGAAATAGCAGTATATGGATTTAAGCTCTCTAGTGTTTCCTTCAAACCTCAGAAGCACTTTATAACTCATTGTATTCTCAGGAAAGCAAGGGAATGAAAGTGGTCCAAAGATAGGCTGACAGTCCTGACAGTGTTAATTAATGAATCACAGGAGGGATTTCAAGATGGCTGGCCTCAGACCTCCTAACCATGATCTGCTGCCTGACAGGCTAAGATAGCACCAGTATCCGGAACTTCAAGGGGAAAAGACAAGCAGAATGCTAATAATAAAACAAAATGGATGGATAAGATTAGAGGAAAATAACAGACAAGGTCTCTGCTGGATGTTCCCCTAACTCATGACCATGTCTGATTAAAAGAGAAGGTCCTTTGTTATTCTCCTTAAAAAGAAAAATCCCAGTGATTGCTCAGTTTGAAAATATCTACATGGTGATCAGTGCTCCAAATGTATCCCTCTTATTGTGAGCAAGCAGCTGGACATAACTTCCTATATTTAGCAGCCAGGTAATGGTTGAGTCTGTAATTTTCTCAATAAATGTAGCTTGTATATTAATTTGCTTTTAAAAATTCTTTAAAAGTTCAAAATTCCATGGTTTTGAAAAATCCAGCCACAATCAGATCCAGAACCAGCCCTGGTTCCAAACTGTTTTTATTTGTTTACTTATGGTATCTATTTAGACAAATACTTTTTGTCCCCTTCAGGAAAACAACTTGAGAAATCTCAACAAAGAATATTATTACAGTGGACAACTCTCAACATCAGAGTATAGCTTTTCCTCCCTTTTGTAAAAAAATCAATTTGAGTTATTTACAATGAACCTTAAAAGCCATGAACTTTAATGAAAAAGCCTGACAGATTTGATGTATGATAGACTAGGGTTTAAAAAAAAACAGAAAAAGTTTTTTTTTTCCTCTTTCTTTTAGGCTGTGAAATAAAACTGGTGCTTCCAGCAACACAGAGTGACTTGTTAGAATTCAGTTGTAATAGAGTTGCTCCCTGTTTATAAAATTTCTACTGGAAGCTGCTTAACAAAGAAGATGTAAATGTTTTTAGATCAGTGGAATAATGGAGCAGGAGGGGGTTGCTTCGGAGCTCCCACCCCATCATCCCCCCCCCCAAAAAAACTGAACTGTTTTTTTTTTTTATTTTTGCCTGAATGTTAGTTACTTGGAGGCACATTGCTTATTGCTACCCTATTAGGATCCCTTCTAATGATTATAGCTTTTTTTTTTTAAGCTAATGAAATCTTAGCAAAAGGGTGATGAATTCCAGAGCCAGTCTAGGAACAAAGAGAAAGTTTTTTCAGCACCAAGAATTTCCTACTTTCTAACACATTTGCCTCAAATTCCCACTTCATTAGTACTAGGCATGCAGTTTCCAGATATATCTGAACATTTATCTTTAGCAGGGTCTTATTATCTTGGAGCACTGAAGTAAGAGCTAAGAAAAATTGAGTCTTTTTTTCTAACTATAGGAAAGCAAAGAGAGATATATTGTGAATTTGGGCCCCACCATTGGGTACTGGACAGATTGCAGAATCACTATTTTCCCCCCTTCAATCATTTTCCTCCTAAATTGCTGTTGCTTTTTGTACACATCATTCAAATGAAAGGCCTTCCCTTCCAACTCAGGGAGCTGTTCTTTAAAATGTATTTTCACAGGGTCCACAAATACTAGCCAATACTGACTTCAGAAAAATGAATTATTTTAACATTGTACTGATGAGAAGTCCACCATTCAACACAAACATTGAAAGATTCTGGATTCTTCTTTGTTTTATTAAGGAGTTATACCTGGAATACAGCTGGACAAATTTTCCCTAAATTTAATTTCATCCTTTCTAAAATGTCTCTGTGTACATCATGAATCATGTAAGTATAAATCTTATTCTTTGTACCTTTATTCAAACCTACTCTTGTAAATATGTTTTATTTTTGCATGTGTGGAAATCAAAGAAAAAAAATAGTATCACGGGGGCAGCTAGGTGGTACACTGAATGCAGCACTGGCCCTAGCCTCAGGAGGACCCGAGTTCAAATCAAGCCTCAAATCCTTGACACTTACTAGCTGTGTGACCTTGGGCAAGTCACTTAACCCCAATTCCCTTGCCTTCCCACCTCCAAAAACCAAAGGAAAAAAATAGTATCACAGGAAGGAAGGCAGAGAGGAAATATATTTGGGGATGGGGAGTAAGATTAAAAGTAGGCTAACAAAAGAAAAAAAAATTTTAGATGACACGTCCTAAGCTATACTGCAATCCATTTCTTTTTGCACACTTCAATAATTCATGGCCTCATTGGCACAAGTATTCCCTCTACTTGTGCACTTGCACAGGCTGTAACTTCTTCATGCTTTCCCATCCTGTAGGATTCTGGTCCATGTTTTGCTGTAAAATCTTTGTAGAAGATCCATCCAATGGTTTGGTCATTCCTCTGGCTCTTTTCATATTGAGGGGTAGGAGGGGAGAGAGTAGGGACAGCACCAGTGAAGCACACAGACTCTCCATTTGTAACTACTCAGTCTTGTGATACAGCTAGCCCACTTCCTTTCCTGGTCATATGTGTCTGGTAGTGTCTCATATACCACTTATTGCACACAACTCATCCCTAATGATATATTGCTGTTCATTTGCACCTACTATGGATCTTTTTGTTATTACCCTTTGAATCACCTAAAATTTTGGTCTTTCTGAAATTGTCTTCTTCCATGATTCACTGCCACATGTTGAAAATGTATAGTAGCAATCATTTGGGGATCATTGAAAGTGCTACATAATTTCCCACATATGAATTAGTTCAGTCCTTTCATCATGTTCAAATCTGGGCCCAGTTTATCATATATCTTCAATGCTTGTCCAAGATGTATATGTATATGTGGGGGGGGGGGGATTTGTGTGTATGTCTACATCTAGATAGAGACAGACAATACATACATGCATACATATATACATACAATGGTAAGAAAAAAATTCAAATGGGTTTTCTGTCAACTAAATGTCATATTCTGGCCAATATTCATTTTCTTTCTAGTGTGATAGTTAGATCTCTTTCAAATTATTTTGGGTTTTATTCAGGAGGAAAGAGACTTAAAGCATTCCAGAACTCAGTGGATTTGACACAGTGTCTTCTGAGAAAAAAATTCCTTGGGAAACTGATATCAATCAAAAAAACCTTCTGTTTGGACTTTGTGTAGAACATCTCCATGGCACTACCAGACACCCCAGGTTCACAGGATGTAAGAATATAAACTCCTTGGGGTAAAAAATTATTTTTTTTGTCTCTGTATCCCCAGCATTATGCATGGCACATAGTAGGTGCTTAATAAATGCATGCTTATTGATTAAATGATTGCTAGGATCATCCAAGAAGTAAATGGTTGAGCCAGGATTCAAACCCAGGTCTTCTGGTTCCAGATCCACTTTTCTTACCACTGTACTACATCTCCATTTCATCCCTTGTTCAATGTTAACTATGAGTCAGTCCATGAATAAAATTATTTCTTCACCTGCATCTGTCATAGAATCTCATATAATTTTAACATATGTATGTGAAACACTTTGTAGGAGGGGCCATTTAAAGGCTGTGTTTTATTATATTGATTCTGAGATTAAAAAAAAAAACATTAAATACAATGGGATGTGCCTTTGCACTAGCTGTCTGCCATACCTGTAATGCTCTGTCCCCTTACTTCTGCCTCTTATTTTTCATGACTTCCTTTAAGACTCAGCTCTAACTCTACCTTTGGCAAGGAGAATTTCCTGGACCCCTCAGCTGCTAATGCCTTTTCAAATTATTTTCATATCCTTTGTATACATCTTGTACATACCTACATATTTATGTTGTCTCTACTGTTAGAATGTATATACCTTGAGACCAAGGACTGTGTGTTTTGTTGTTTGTTTCATTGTTGCTGTTTTTACCTTTCTTTGATACCCAGGACTTGATACAGTACTCCAGAAAAATCACTTAGTAAATGCTTGTTGACTGACACTTCCATGGACCTCTCAATTACTTGTGTAACTGTAGATATATGTCTGTTCTAGAAAAGGGTGTGCAAAAACTTACTTATGTGGTCCTTTTTCATATTTCCATCAAACATACATTCAATGTATTCGTAGGAAATACTGACAAAGATTTTATAGAATTTTTTATAGGTCCATAGTTGCTGATGGCTTACTGGTGCCCTTTTGGGGTAAACATAGCATCTGCAGTATTTTTACTCTTTGAGGCACCTTTGGTATCCTTGAGTGACTTTATAACAATTGTATCACAATGTCACCAATCTCTTCTGTATGTATTTGGTCAGGTCTAGCTGTTCATCCCAATGTCATTTTCTTGAGTGTCATTGCTGTTTCCTTGTGTAGTATATAAAGTACTGAAATAGCAATACCAAATATTGGTAACACCAAAATGTGGTGTTTCCATCATCACTGCTGATGAGAATTGATCACAGTGGAAATCGTTCAATCAGTAAATATTTAGTAAGCACCTACTATGTGTAAGGGACTGTGCTAAATGCTAGAGATACAGAGTATCAAAATACAGTCCCTGTCCTCAAGGAGCTTATAATCTAATGGGGGAGGCAACAAGCAGATTGCTTTCATTGCACACCAATTTGTTGTCCTCCATCTAATTTCATTTACTTATGTTCTCGGGATAACCTAGATTGATTAGATCTAGGTTGGTTAGCAAGCTAGCTGAAGGCAGCTAGGCAGCATAGTGGATAGAGGTCTGGAGTCAGGAAGATGTGAGTTCAAATCAGTCTCATATACTTGCTGGATATGTGATGCTGGGAAAGTCACTTATACTCTGTTTGCCTCAGTTTCTTCATCTGTAAAATGGGAATAATTACAGCACCTACCTCGAAAGATTGTTACGAGATTTAAATAAGCTAATTTTGGTAAAAGCACTTAAACAGTTCCTGGCATATAGTAGGTGTTATATAAATGCTTATTTCCTTCTTTCCTCTTCCCCCCATAAGGCTCAACCACAAAAGTCTTATGCTAAGTCCTCATTATAACAAAAAGATGATCCTAGATTCTTTTGTTGGTGGTGTTATCTTGGTATCATCCTTGATTTTTCCCTATCTTCAACTGTCTCTCCTCTCCCTCCCCACATATAATTAGTTGCTAAATTTTGGTGGTGCAGCGGATAGAGAGCTGACACTGGAGCCAAGAAGACTCATTTCTGTGAGTTCAAATCTAGCCTCAGATACTTATTAGATGTTGTGACCCTGGGCAAATCACTTAACTCTGATTGCCTCAGTTTTCTCATCTGGAAAAGAAAATGGCAAACCACTCTACTATCTTTGCCAAGAAAACACTAAATGGAGTCACAAAGAGTTGGAAACAACTAAACCACAATAACATCTCTTTTATCTGTCCCCTTCTTTCCACTCACATGAATCAGCCTAGTTCTGGCCTTCAGAACCTCTAATCTGTTGTGATAACCTCCTAATTGCTCTTTCCATCTCTACTCTCTTCTATTTTCAATCCATTCCCTTCCCCCCCCCCATCCCCCAGCTGCCAAATTAATGTTCTTAAAACTCAGTTCTGATCCATGGCATTTCCCTACTCAAGTAGCTCAAATTGCCCCCAGTTGCCCCTAGGATAAAATAAAAACTCTATTTGATTTAAAGCCTTTCAGAATCTGACTCCAGCTGACTATTCCAGACTCTTTAACATACTACTTTCCTTTTTCTGCTTTTGGTTCAGGCAAAGTGGTCTACTTTCTCTTCCCTATATGTGACATTCCACAGACTGTCTCAATGCTTTTGCACAGACTGATCTCCATACTTGCAATCTACTTACTCCTCACCTCATCGTCTTAGAATTCTCAGCTTTCTTCAAGGTTCAGCTCATATGTCACCCACTACATATATCCTATACTGAGCTCTCTAGTTGTTAATACTTCCACCTCAACCAACTCCAAATCACCTTGGATTTATTTTGTATACATGTTATATTTGCTTATTTGTGTATGTGTCTCCCTCCCCCCATAGAATAGAAATTCCTTGAGTGCAGGAACTATTTGGCTTTTGTTTTTGTACCCCCGGTACCTTGCCTGGCATCTAGTGATTACTTACCACTACTGTGACCCTGGATTCTTAAGGAAAATGTTAATGAAATACAAACTGGCAGATTCTATCAATCTGAGAAGGCCCAGTGACAGACTCTTATTTATTCTCCAGAGATCAGCCTAGATCTCCAGAAAGTTGCCAATGATATGTTTTTGCATTATGGTTATTCATGGAACAGATTACAATATAAAATGTTCCTCCCTCTTATATAGCCCTCTTCTACTTCCTCAGTGATGATGGTGGAGTGCTAGAAAAAGAGATGCAGAAAAAATAAGCAAAGATGCCACAAGATGAAAATGACAATTGTTGGAGGTGTTGTGGGAAGATAAGCACAATAATGCACTATTGGTGGAGCTGTAAAATAGTTCCACCCTTCGGAAAAAATTCAGAACTTACCCGCAAAGCCACTAGATTTTGTGTATCTTTCTTTGACCAGAGTTACCACTAGTAGGAATATCTCAAAAGGTCAAAGACAGAGAAAAGGACCCCTGTTTATATTTATATAACCATATTTAGAGAAGCACTTTTAGTTACAGCAAAAATCCAGAAATTGGCAAATGAATGAACCAATTTAGGAATATGAATATTAATCGTGAATACTATTGCATCATAAGGAATGGGAAAGTACCCAGAGAAACTTGGGAAGACTTGTTATGAATTCATTCAGAGTAAAATGAGCAGAATCAGAAGAATAATTTACATGATAGCCACATTATTTGAAAGACTTCAGAACTGTGATCAACAGAGTGACCAATCAAGATTTCAAAAGATAAGAAAAAAGCATGCCTCCCACATCTTGGACCTGAGGTACAGAATGAGATTCATTTTCAGACATGACCAATGAGTTGATTTCTTTTGGTTGATTTTATTTATTTGTTACAAGGGAGGACTTCAATTCATGGAAGATGAGGGTTGAGTTAGT
This sequence comes from Petaurus breviceps papuanus, assembly GCF_028583685.1. Lineage (NCBI taxonomy): Eukaryota > Metazoa > Chordata > Mammalia > Diprotodontia > Petauridae > Petaurus > Petaurus breviceps. The sequence goes on from NW_027187419.1 coordinate 61,819,077, forward strand.
GATTTGTGAACAAGATACAAAAAAGAAGGAAAAGAAAGACTGTCAATGAAACATTTACCAAATATACAGAAGAAAACAAAAACAACTTAAGAAAGGGACATAAACAAATTGGACAATGTCGTTACTATTTTATTAAATTTAACACTCTTTTCAAGAAATCTATATAACTACAATTCATTTTCATGTGAAATACTCCTTTTTAGTCTTTGCATATTGAAATGTTTGCAGTTTTTGAGGAGTGAGAAGTTCAAAATAGAAAAAGAAGATTTTTTAAAGGGGCAGAGAGGGTGTGAAGTACATAGTTCTTAGAAGGTTTGCAGAAAGTAGCTAAGTTGACCATATTCACATGGCTACTAGTGTCTCAGGTCATATTTGAACTCAAGTTTTTCTGATCTCAGGTCCTCAGCAGCTCCTTATTTTAGCTAAGAACTGGAAACTAAGGGAGTACCCATTGATTTAAGTATGGCTAAACAAATTATAGTATGACAATAAAATAAAATATCACTGAGCCATAAGAAATTATTAAAGAGATGGTTTCAGAAAGTCCTGTGTAGACTTATATGAATTGATGCAGAATGAAGAAAACAGAACCAGGAGAATAATTTATATAATAATAACAAGGATTGTAAAAAAAAATAATTTTGGAAGAACTATGATCAATACAATGACTAATCATGAGTCCAGAAGACTCATTGAAAAATATCATAGATGATACCTTTGCCAAAAAAAGGAACCAGTACCCTGTTAGCAACCATGAGTTCATAAAAATTTATCAGTATTGCTTATGAATACATTGAAGGCATCTTTGATAGAAGTATGGAAAAGGACCAACAAATAGGGTTGTTTTTTTTTTTTTTTGCAAAACAGAGCACATATTTACAGTCAGAACTGACTGAAAACGTATGGAATATGTTCATCAGCAAGCTTTTGTTGAACACTCTGTGGGAGTCACTGTATGTTTAATACTGTGTATGCAAAGAAAGGCAAATAAAACAAACAACAAAACACATACGGTCCCCATCAGTACTAGAAATACAAAGACAAAAGCAAAGCAATCCCTGACCTCAAAGAACTTACATTTTATTTTCTATATTGCAGCATATTATTTTCCAGTGTTTTCTTTGACACTTTTATGTTGACATTCATTAAAGATATTGCTCTATTGTCCTCTTTTTCTTTTCTATGCAGTGAAAAAAGTCTGTCTTGAACTCAATTACATTTATTACCTTGAATTCTGGTCTAGGATCCAGAAATTGTCTTATTTACATCTGTGAAATCTTAGACAGAAATTATGCATAAACTCTATTAAGAGATTAGTCAGAGCAAATTCTGAGTGGGAACATTTACAAGCTAAAAGGAGTAATCTTTTGTGAGTAGCACCCAACACTGAATCTCCTCCAAGCAAGCCCAGAGCCAGAGAACAAACAAAAAAATTAAGAAGCCCCCTCCCTCTACACACACATTCAGAAGTTTTTTGTGCAGCCTCATTTCAGTGTGTGGGTGCTCCTGGGTTCTCAAAGACTTTGTTGAGGGATCAAAAACTGAAAAGGTTTCAGGTATGAATATCTGTCACCCAAGAGGCTGCCTAGTTAATTTCAGAGACTCTCACAAAAGATTCGACATCAAGTGGTAGATTGCTTTAGCTTTAGCAACCATGAAGACAGTCCATTTGCAAAGGCATGGAGGGCTTGTAGTTTGCCTCTAGGGAAGACACATCCACACTGATGACATCACATATCCTTGAAGGATTCAGGTGCATCATAGCATCTCAGAGCTGGACAGAATAATCAGGCTGCAACAAGCATTTATTAATCACCACTGTGTGCAAGGCACTGTTCTAGGTGCTGAAGCTGCAAAGACAGAAAATGAACTCGTTCCTGCTCTTAAGAAACTTATAGATGATCAGATTTATCATGATAAAAGTTCATTTAATTTAGTGTTTTCCTGTTTACAAAGTGATTGCCTCTGAACAACTCTGAGAGACAGACAGGAAGGAAGTGAAGCTGGATGTAAATTTAGAGATCACTTAGCCCAATACTTTCCTTTTACAGACACCAATTCATCAACAAACATTCATTATTGCATCAAGTTCTGGGCTAGGTAAAGAGGGGTCAAACTCAAAGTCTGCTAGCTGCAAAGGACTTCATATCTATGAGGTCTGAACCAGATTAAAATGTCATTAGGAAATGTTTAACAAAAGAAATAAAAATATAACACAACACATACAATGCTAATTATGGTTTTATATATAATACATATTGTTATATAATAATAATTATATAATAAATCATAATGGTTTTCTAAGTCAATGTGCAGCCATCAAGGATCCATTTCCATTTGAATATGATACCGCTGTGCTAGAAGATAAAAAGAGAAGTGAAAGTCTGCCGCTAGGAGCTTCTACTCAGTGAAAGAGAGAGAGCGTAATGTGTGTGTGTGCGTATGTAAACACAAAATCGGTACAAGCTAAGTTTTTTTGAAGCAATTGGGGTTAAGTAACTTGCTCAAGGTTACACGGCCAGTTATTTTGTGTGGGTGTTAAGTATCTGAGCCTGGAACTGATTCCAGGTCTCCTGACTCTGGGGCCAGCTCTCTTACTCACTTCGCCACCTGGCCACCCCAGTACAAGGTAATTTTAAAGGAGAACGTTAAGAGCATTGGAAGAATGGGGGGAATTGGGAAAGGTTCCATGAAGAATAGTGCTTGAGTTGAACTTCAAAGGAAACTAAAGGATCCTAAGAAATGAAGATAAAGAAGGTGTTCAGTCCAAAAATGGAGGATAACAAATACAAAGGCATGGAGACAGGAGACAGAGGGTAATGGAAGAGCAATTGTAAGAATACCAATTTCACTGGTCTATACATAGAATTGCGAAAAGGAATAATATGTTAGAAAGCTGGGGAGATAAATTAGGGACAGTTTGTGAAAACCCTTAGCTACCAAACAGCATTTATATTTGATGCTAAAGGTTTTTGCTGCTGATCTGATGCTGATTTATTGACTAGGGAAGTGACATGGTCAAACCTGTACTTTAGGAAAAATCACTTTACCGATTGTGGAGAGGATAGATTATAATAGGGAGAGACTTAAGGCAGGGTGACTAATTAGGAAACTACTGTACTGCAATAGTCCAGGTAAGAGGTGATAGAGATCTGAGTCAGTGACTACCTGAGTGGAAAGACAGGAATGGGTTTGATGAAAATATTTAGAAATTGATTGGACATGTGGAGTGGGTGTGAATGTCACAGATATTATAGCTCTAGGTGACTAGGAGGATGATCATAAAAATCATCAAAAATTGGAACGTCTAGAAGAGACTGAAAGTGCTAGGACCACATAGTTAGCCTTTGGAAACGTCTTCTGACTCCTAATTCAGTGATCTTTCTAATACATCACGTGACCTTCCCATCATAATCACAATAATTTCTTTAAAAGGGAATTCCAATTTAATCACTTTGGGCTTACAAAGTAAGAAAGAGATGGAGTTCTTGTTCTATCACAATATAAGTGGACAAGGTGGGAAAAGGACAGATAACATATACCGAGATCCCAGGTCTGGGGAAAAGAATGAACCATTGGAGGGCCCCTATAAAAGATTAGAAGCCCTTTGAGAGAAAGTTATGGCAGGAAATCAGGGTTGGGCAGAGAAAGGCAAGAGGAACTGTCCAAAGAACTGAGGCAGCTGGACTTGTAAGCAAAGGAGAGAGATGATGCTAATTAGAGGCATACTACTCAATTGCTGAAGGCACTAAGATCTGAGCAGTGATGGATCTGAATCATACGGTATAGAATTGCTGGACTTGAGTTCAAATCCCAGTTCACCTGCTTACTAGCTGTTTGGTCATGGACAAGTCATCTAACCTCTCTTGGTCTCGATTTCTTCACCTGAAAAATAAAAGAATTAGTAACAGATCTCAAACCGTACTCCAAAGTTCGTTGGTTGTCGTCCTTCATTCTCAGAGGACCAAAGTGACATCACTATGTTAGAGTCAAGTTATAGTGCATCCGACTGTAGCTGATCGGATAATCATGAGCTCAGAATGCTCTGCCACAGATCAGGCACAGATATTCCATGTGAACACTGGGGGGAGGGGGGGTAGATCCTCTAAATCTGCGCATCTAGAGCTTCTTTTGAACAACTTTCATTCTGCTTTGTTCCCAAAGCACAACACCTTCTCTGATGAGGGCAGTCCATGCTGGACAGTCCTGTGCCAATGTCTCCCATGTCACACAATCAATTCCAAAGTTTTTAAATGAGACCTTGAGAGTGTTCTTCTATCACTTTTTCTGACCACCCTGTGAGTGCTTGCCCTGTGTGAGTTCTCCATAAAATAGTCTTTTTGGCAAGTGTACGTTTGGTATTCAAACAACATGGCCAGCCCATCAGAGTTGATCTCTCTGCAATAGATTTTGAATGCTTAGCAGTTTAACTCGAGAAAGGATCTAAGTGTCTGGTATCTTATCCTGCCAGGTGATCTTCAGAATCTTCCTAAGACAATTCAGATAACTTCCAAAACTACTTGTTCAGCTGTTTCAGTTTTGTCCAACTCTTCGTGACTCCATTTGGGGTTTTCTTGGCAAAGATACTGCAGGGTTTTGCCATTTATCTCTCCAGCTCATTTTACAGATGAATAAACTGAGGGAAACAGGGTTAAGTGACTTGCCCAGGGTCACACAGTTAATAAGTGTCTGAGGCTCTATTTGAACTTAGGTCTTCCTGAATCCAGGCCTGGTGGTCTATATGTTGCACCACCTAGCTGCCTGAGCAAAAATGAAACAAAACAAAAAACTACTTGGTACTGGTTAAAACTCTTCTCTTTAAGTTTTCAAAACACTGTTCTGTCCAGCCTCTCCTTGCACCTCTCTGGCCATACCTTCTTTGCTGGATCTTCATCTAGTCCATGCCTACTAATCCACAGGTCTCCAAAGGGGTTCTGTTCTTAGTTCTCTTCTCTTTTCCCTCAATTCTGAGGGAAATTTGCTGAGTGATCTTATCAGCTTCCATGGATTCAAATATCCTTTCTATGATGATGACTCTCAAATCTACTTAATCAGCCTGATTTACCAATTCCATGTCCCACAGACAGCTTAAACTCAACATGTCCAAAACTGAACTCATTATCTTTCCTTCCAAATCCTCCCCTCTTCCTAACTTCCCTATTACTGTCAAGGGTACCACCATCCTCCCAGTCACCCAGGCTTTCAACTTAGGTGTCATCCTCAATGCCTTACTTTCACACAAACACCCCACATCTAAATAGTTGTCAAATTTTGTTGTTTCTACCTTCATAACATTTCTTATATATATTCCCTTATTACCTTTAATGCTGCCATGATTCTATTGCAGTCACTTAGCCCTTCATACCTGGACTGTTACGATAGGCATCTAGTTGGTTTCTCACCCTCAAGATTCTCCTCACTAATCCATCTGCTACTCTTCTGTCAAAATGATCTTCCTAAAGCACAGGTCTAACTATTTCACCCTACCCCCCTTCAGTAAACTCCATTGGATCCATATTACTTCTAGGAACAAACGTAAAATCCTATTTGACTTTTAAAACCCTTCACGACCTGGCCCCTTCCTAATTTTTCCTCTTTCAACTTGCCCTCTCCACCCCAACCCATCTGCCCCCACCTCCACCCCAGTGATAATTGGCTTCCTTGACGTTCCTTGAGCAAGACATTCCATCTCTGCATTTCATGACTTTTCACTGACTGTCCTCCATGCCTGGAATTCTCTCCCTCCATCTCTCCTCCTTCGTGTATCCACCTCCTGCCTCCCATTGCTTCCTTCAAGTCCCAGCTTAAATTTTACTTTCTAAAAGAAGTCTTTCCTGGTTCCCCTTAATACAAGTGCCTCCCCCCTGTTGGTTATCTTCAATTTATCCGTGTTCATACATAACCATTTTTAAGTTGTCTCCCTCATTAAAATGTGAACTTGTTGAGAACATGTACTATTTTTTGCCTTTCTTTGTATCTCTAGTGCCTAGCACAGTGCCCAGCACATAGTAACTGGTGTTTAGTAAATGCTTGTTGTTGACTTGATACATATATTGTTATTTCCCTTTGTCTTTGACCTACTTGAGGAATATGTCTAACAGTGGGGTCTGTGGACCAGAAAGTATGAGAAAAAAAGAGAGGTTAAGTGACTTGCCTAAGGTCTCACAGTTAGTGACAGAACTGGAATCTGAATTAAGGTTCTCTTCCACCGTGCTACACTGTTTCCTAATCTGTTAAATTTACAGAAAGGCAGATTTTGGTAAAACTCATAAGAATTATAACTATCTAAAAATGGAATAATCTACCTTAGCAAGTATTGGGTTCATCCTACTGGAGTTCTTTAATAAAAGAGTGGTCGAACACTTAATAGAGAACACAGAAACAGAATTTTAGGAATGGAAGACAACCATCTAATATAACCACAAGTAGGAAAATCCCACCTCCTTTCAAAGCAGACCTTTCCACTTTTGGGAAATTGATTGGAATTTCTGTCCAGGTATGGGTGAGAGCAGATGACACTTTCAAATGTTAAATTCTATGATTTGTTCTCTGGTCAAGTCTTATATTTGGTGACTGTGCTAGCAAAGCTGCGTCAAGGTCCAGGCACATATAGTAACATCAAGGTCAGCAAAAACTACATCTCTAGTAGTATATCTTAGATCAGAGGTGGGAAACCTGTGGCCTTGAGGTTACATGTGGCCTTCTAGGTCCTTGGGTTTGGCCTTTTGACTGGGTCCAAGTTTTATAGAACAAATCCTTTTATTAAGGGGATTTGTTCTGTAAAATTTTGGATTCAGTCAAACTTGAGCCATACTTGAGGACCTAGAAGGCCACATGTGGCCTCAAGGCCACAGGTGCCCCGCCCTTGTCTTTAGACCATTCTCCTTCTCTTATGACATGCATATCAAAGATCATTTTGATTTTTTTTTTGGCTTTTTGGAGGGGGGAAAGCAGGGCAATTGGGGTTAAGTGACTTGCTCAAGGTCACACAGCTAGAACTCAGGTCCTCCTGACTCCAGGGCTGGCACTCTATTCAACTGTACCACTTAGCCTCCCCTGGAAGATCATTTTGACAAAGAGAAGTCCAGGCCAGGATAATTCTCAAACTAGACCCTGGGTTCAAGTGTTGGCTTTATAATTTCCAAGCTATGTGTCATTGGACAACTTCTGTGAGCCTGATCCTCATTTATAAAATGGGGGAGGAGGGCGATAACAAATGTATTATCGCTTAAGTATTTTTTTAAGGATCAAACGAAATAATCTACACAAAGTACTTTCCAAACTTGGCCCCACACCCCACAATCCTTTGCAAAAGTAGAAGGGGGGATTGTCTTCTCATATTTCTTCTTTTGGAGCCAAGCTTGTTTTTTTATAATTTTGTATAACATTCAGCTTTCCTTATGTTGTAGTAGTTGTTTCTGTTAACATCGTTTTAGTCATTATGTGTATTTTCTTCCTGGCTTTGCTTACTTCACTTTATATTAATACATGCAAGTCTTCCAATGTTTCTCTGTATTCCTCATGTTTTTTGTGTCTTATAGCACAGCCATTTTCCATTACATTCACATGACGTGCCGTGATTGGTTTAGCCTTTCCACAATTAATGAACCTTTATATTGCTTCTGGTTCTTGGCTACCACACACAAAGAAAGTGCTGCTATAAATATTTTGGTATATGTGGTGACTTTCTGCTGACCAATGACCTTCATGGGATATAAGCCTCTTAGTGGAATTTCTGGGCCAAAAGGTATGGATATATTAGCTACTTTAATTGCATAATTCCAAATTGCTTTACAAAATGGTTCTATTAATTCATAGCTCTATCAATAATGGTGTGCTGTCAGCATCAGCCCTAGAATCAGGAGGACCTGAGTTCAAATCAAGCCTCAGATACTAAACACACTTACTAGCCGTGTGACTTTGGGCAAGTCACTTAACTCCAATTGCCCTCCAAAAAAGCAAAAATAAATAAATAATTGTGTGCTGTCTTGATCCTATCTTAGTGTCTCTCCAAAACTGATAATTCTTATTTTTTGTGCTTTTTGCTAATTTGCTGGATATGAGGTAAAACTTTAGGGCTATTTTGGCTGGCATTTTTTTCTTACTACTAAAGATCATTTCTTCTTTCATATGGTTGTTATTAGTTTGCAATTCTTTTTATTTTCTTGGAAAACTCTTTGTAAATTGAGGAATGTTTTTGGACTTACATATTTCTGTTAGTTTTCTATGTATCTTGGATACCAAACCCTTATTAGAGATATTTGATACAAAGACTATTTTCACCAGTTGACTGCTCCCCTTCTTATCCTAGATGTATTAATTCTGTTTGTGCAAAACCTTTTCATGAAATCAAAATAATCTATTTTATCTTTTATAATTACCTTTATCCTTTTTGTCGCTGTTATTAAAATTCATCTCCACAAATCTCCTTAAAGAAATAAAAAGCAATTTAATAAGAGAGAGGAGTATTTAGAGTGCATGGCTGGGACATGCCAATATGATAAAAATGAAAATACTACCACAATTAATTTACATGATGCCCAGCCATACCCATACTCCACCTGGGCTCTGTACCTTCTTCCCCTCCCACCACACTTCCCCTTGCCAACACATACGAGGCACTCTAACCAATAATGCACCACTTCAGCCTGGCTTATTTTTACCTTTCCAATCTTCTTTCCTTTTATCTCCCCTCCATGTCTCTACAATACAGCTATATGTACGGCTCCTCCCGCTTCATCTTCCACTTCATGCATTTGTATAAGTTGTCTCCTATACCTAGAATACTCCCCTTCCTCATCTCCACTTCTTGGATTTCCTGATTTACTCAAACTCATCCCACCTTTGGCAAGAGGCCTTTCCTGATTCATTCCCCCTACCCCAGGCCTTTCTTCTGTGATTCATTTCATTTATCCTGTATGTATCTTGTATGTATACAGTTGCTTGTCGTCTTCTTGATTAGAATGAGAGATTTTTCAGGGACTCCCCCCCCCTCCCTTTTCTTTGTGTCTCCAATTCTTAGCCCAGTATCTGGGAAGTAGTAAACACTTAATGAATGCTTGTTAACTGACTGAGTAGCTGGCTGGCTCTTTTTGACTCTGTAATTCTCTGGAGAAATGCTGGTATATTCAGTCAACTCAACCCAGCTGTTCCCGTACTAACCCTAACCCCAATTTCGCCTCAGATACTAACCTAACTCTAATTTCATCCACACGCTCTTCTATCTCAAGTCCTGTTGTACTTTCTGGCATTTCTTTAGTATATTACATTTATTTATTAATATATTTTAGCATATAAACAAATATATTTATAATGAATATGCATTATAAAAATGAAAGTAATATTTGAAAGAAGAAAGTTTCTGATATATTTTTGCAGACACATCCAGTCTCTGTTTCAGTATCTCCGCTGCATTCCAAAGCAATCCATTCCACCTGGGCATAATTTCAATTCTTAGGAAATGTTTTCTTATATGAAGCAAAAAGTCGTCCCTCTGTCAGTTTCATTCATTGGTTTCCTTCTGCTCTCCATAACCAAGGAAAACAAATTCAGTATCTCATCCCTATGTCAGCCTCTGAAATATTTGAAGACAGCTGTTATGTTCCCTCTGAGTCCTGTTTTCACTGAGGCTAAACCATCTTCATTTCTTTTAATTGATATTCCTGTGGTGTGATTTTGAGTCTGTTCATGATTCTTTTCACTTACCTCTGTAGAAACTTGTGAATGTTCTTTCCAAAATGTGGTATCTAGAATTGAAAACAGCAATCAATCAATAAATACTAATTAAGAACATTAGTTAAGTACAAAGAACTTCGCTAAAGGCTGGGGGAGATACAAAGTTTAGTTGAGTAAGGGTCCTTGGCTACTCTGAAGTTTACAATTGGTAAACACCCACAAAGAAAGCTATCGAATATTCTGTTGCAAAGTGTGTCAGAGTTATAAAACAAAGGCCAGATGTTTTCTAAGCAGAGTACATACTATGAGGGGACTTCGGATCACTTCCACTCTTCTGTTAGAGAAGCTTATAATCAGTATGGTTCTATTGATGAAACCTAAGAGATAGTATGGTTTCACGGGCAAAGTGTTGAACTTGGATTCAAGAAAAACCGTAGTTTGAACACTACCTCCAGCATTTATGAGCCACGTGATGATGAGAAAATCATTTACTTTCTCTGAGCTTCAGTAAAATGGGCGTATATTGCTATCTGTAGTGCCCATCCCAATCATCTCAATTCTCCAACAGTTTCATGTGCCATCCAGTCTAAGGTTATTGTATCTTGACTATACCTATATATTTTGAAGATGGAAATTGTTTTCTCTTTTTCTTTGTATCTCCAGCATTTAGCAGAGTGTCTGGCATATATTAAATGTTTAATGGTTGCTTGATTGATTAATTATCAAGCACCTACTACGTTCTGGGCATTGTGCTAGGAATTGGGGATATAAGGACAAAAATGAAACAGTTTCTGGCCTCGGGGAACTTACATTCTATCTTATGGAACTTTTGTGAAGATCAAACTTAGTAAAGTATGTAAATTGTTTTGCAAGCCTTAAACGGATGGTCATCTACTTTCTTTTTCTGGTTGCCACATCACACTATTTACTCAGAATTGATAGTTCACTAAAACTCCAAGGTATTTTTGACATGAGTTTCTCTATAGCTATACTCCCTCCTCTCCATCTTGTACTTGTGCAGTAGGTTTATTTTAGAAACAAGTGTAAGACTTTGCATTTATCAGTTTTAAACTTCATCTGGTAAAATTTAGCTTATTCTTCTAACCTGTCTAGCTTTTTTTTTTTTTTGGAATTCAGTTCTATCATCTACCATTGCATCTACTATTGCTTAAACCTTTACATTACCCCAGAGTTTTATGAACATTCCATCTATGTCATGCTGTATTGCTTAAAATGGGAAAGAAATAAGTGCATTAATCCATCATGGATTAAGATTAACCATGCTAGGTTAATCTCATTTTAGTTTTTAACAGGGCTTCTTGACTGATAGATCAGGAAAGTGTCATAGACATAGAATATATATATCAGCAAGGCATTTCACAAAATCTCTCATGGCATACTGATACAGAAGATGGGAGGATGTAGACTAGGTGATAGTAAAGCAGATTCAGAATTGATTAAATGTTCAGATCCCCAAAATGCATGAAGTGATTTTTTTTCCAGTGGAGTGCCACAGGGACTTTGTATCTATCTGATCAATATTTTTATCCATTACTTTTTTCACACTCAAAAATTTATTACTGAAAGCCTTCCATCACTTTTAAGAGACCTTCCCTTATAGATTCTCAGTTCGTATGATCCTATTTATCTTTCCTCTGTGCTTTGTGATGTCAGTTCACCTAAAGTCTCTAAATGTGTTCTGGAGATCCCTGGGGCTTTTGAGACCTTGGCAGGGGGTCTATGAGGTAAAAATTATCTTCATCATAATATTAAGATGGTTTAATTTCTAATGTGGAAAATAGCAGTAGATAAAGCTTACATGAACAAGAGCTCTTTGGGGTTCTTAATGCTTTCTTCAGAGGTCTTAAGGTAAAGGGATCACAACACCATAAAATTTGTGAATCACTGGTCTAGGGTCTGTCAAGACTGAAACACTAGCACACCATCTTTTCTACTTTAAACTTAGAGATAGTATAATTACTTCCTTTTATAGTTATCATTTCCATTTAACCAACCAATTCCAGACAAAATGAGGTTTAACCAAACAGTTCTCCTAATTTTTTATTCCGCCGTCTGAAATCTGAGATTATCAATGTATCAAATCAAGAATTTATCAGTTGCTTAACTTTTAGCAGAGAAAGGTCTAGCAGATTAAAAGCTGAAGAAGCCCCCACTCCCATCAGAACCCCAGTCTTCCTCTTTGCCAATTTTATTACTGATATCAGGGATTGGTCAATAATTTTCTCCATTTTTGGTACGGTTGTCTTTAGTTCATTCACACCAAGACATTGTTTCTCTTTCTCATTTCTTTGATTTTTTTTCTTAAATGTTTAGTAAATGCTATCCCTTCATATTAAATGATTTTTCCAAATAGCAGTATATCTTGACACACAATGTCATATCAACTCTTCTTTTTGAACAAGATGTATGCTTCCATTGTCTTATGCTAGCCATAAATTCTAATCCCTCTTGCCTTTACCTTCTTGAATTAAAATCTCAAGTTTATTGTATTAACAGATTTTTTTATCAGCATATAGATATATAAAAAGCCATGGGAAGCATTTCTTTCTCTTCTTTCCAGTTATTATCTTCTGAGAATGACTGTGCCATTCTACTGACATTTCCCTTTCCAGGTTGCCTCTTCTGCTCTGAGACACCTGGTTTAGGAAGTATATATCACTGGTGTTCTCCTTTCTTCCCCTCCAGCCACCACCCTCCATTTTTAGTTTAAAACCCTCTGAGTCAAATTCCTGAGTCTCCAAGACATAGATTACACCCCTTATCTTTCAAAGATGACAAGCAACAAGGCAAAAGCAAAAAAGGAGGCTTGACACATCTGTTGCTCTGGTAATTTGGGGGAGGCAGTGATAGAGGATAAGCATTTGGTATACTTTAGAATCCCTGGTGTTTGTTTAGGGTCTGTTCCATAATAATGTTTATATACATCAATATTTCCTTCTTAACATGTGCACAGTCTAGAGACAGGCTGGTGCTGGTACGGCAACATTAGAGGAGACACAGAGAGCTCCAAAGCAGATAACTAGCTATGGAAACATCACGGCACCCAACTATTGAAAGTGGTTCATTTTTACTCCTCAGTATATACTCCAAAGTCAAATAATACAACATTATTAATACAGCATTTTAAAAAAAATAATGGCTAAAAGAAACAACCCACAGAAAAATAATGCATCCCTGTTGGAGTCCTAGAGACTCGTTATTTTGTATCAAAACTGGTTATGCTTCAGAGAAAAGAATGATAGAAGCAGAGTGCGGGTAGTATAGATTTAGCTGATTTTGTTTCTGTTTTTCAATTAATTCAGACTTCCTCAATGGATCTAAGGTTTACTAAGGCTTTTTCGCCCCTTTGGGGGAGAGGACAGGAAGAGAGTAAAAGATGGAAGGAGACATAAAAGTGGCTTGTTAAAATATATTCCCATCTCACTGTTTAGTGTGTCAAATAAATTCTTGGGGCAGGTGCTCGAATTCACAGACTCTTTAGAGAGAATTTCGCAGCCCCAGGAATATATTGGTTAAGAAGAAGGAAGGAGGGGGGTGGAGAAAAACAACCACCAACATCAGCTGCTAGTAGGGAAAAAGCTAATCATGGAAACTTTGCTGCGGGAGAGGTGCAGCTGTCAAAGCAATAAGGTAAATGAGCGGTCGGCTAAAATGGTGTTTGCAGGAGAACTCTGCTCTGCGCTAAATAGGGGAGATTGAACTCTAGCACCATCCCACTATTCCTTGGTAATGCACCATTTTGGAGCTGACTGGGTGGTCCTAAGCCCATTGCCACAGCGGCTACACCGTCGATACCAATCAAGGCCCCGCAGCTGAGACCCTGAGTGACCTGCTTCGGGAGCTTTATTTCAGACCCGATTCACTCATTTGTGTGAGATGCTTTTTCTGCCACTTTATTTATGGGATTACATAAATGAGCCATTAAAAATGTAAATCTTCAGAACAGTGGAATAATACAGATTTAAACAATCAGCCCGGGGCGGTACAGTACAGAAACTGGCCCGCACGGCACCGGCCGTATTGCGCCCCGGTGGCTATGGCAACGATAGAGGACTGGGGGAGAGAGCCAGAGAGGGACCGGGGGGAAATAAAACATCGCGGCATTGTAGCAGTCACTGGCACCAGAGGAAGATTAGGGTCTCGCTGGCTTTCTCTCTTTCCCTTTTTTAAGGGAGTATTAGAACAATAATGAAGATGTGCCATTATAATCAACAAAAGAGGCCAAGGCATCCCTCACACAGTGCAGGTGTCAAGACAATCGAACTCACCACAGAATCGAAAAGTTTATCCCACCTCTTGGCAAAGTATTTAACCCTTTCGTGTCCTTTGCCACACACACACACACACACACACACAATCAGTCCATGTGAGGAGGGTTGGGGGATAGATAGGGATTTTTCCATTCTCTTTTCTAGGTAGATTGGCTGTACTGCCCAGGGTGAATAGAGATTTGTCCCCGGGGCACTGACATCTGAGGAGAGACACTTCCTCCTTGGCAGTAGAGACTTCCTCCCTGGGGCAACCACTTTTCCCCAACCTCACCTTGGACACTTCTACCCCATCACCATGGTGTCCTCTTGCCTTTTCTCTCCCTAGCTTCTTTCTGTAGGGGGTGAGGGCTACAACTCTCGCTTTCTCAGTACAATTGCACCTGGAGTTAGGCTATATGCTCTGCTTGCCACCCCTCTCACGCTCCCCCATCAGGTTTTTGTCCTAGTTAAAATAATTCTTAGTTATGGTTATAAGAGTTTCAGAGTCAGACACAAAAACAATCAGCCTTTTCTGCTTGTAAATTCTGTTCTAATCTGTGTTAGCTAGAGAGAAACACTGTTCTCTCATCTCAGGGATTTCACCCCCATGCAGATCACAGTGATGGAAGAAAGTTAAGATCTTACTATTAAGTCATCTGACTACCTTGAGGGGGTTAGGGATTCGCTGCTGTGCCTGGTTTAAGACAGAAGATATACTTCAGAGTTACCTAACTGAAAGTCATCATTTTATGCCAGATTGGGCAGTGATTGAGGTTGGGAGAACAAAGTCTAAGAAGATTCATAGAGAGGAGAAAGACAGAAAGACACAGGATTGTGCTGTGGGTGGGGAGTGGGGGGTGGGACTAGCCTTGGATCCAAGAGGACCTGGTTCAAGACCCACCTATGATACCTTTTGACTATGTGACCTTTGGCAAATCACTTAATCTTGCAGTGACCCAAGCAATTTTCTGAGACAGTAAGGTGCTAAACTGAATTATTACAGGAAGTTACTTACCAGGAGGTTCTTATACTGTCCAGTAAAAACAACAACAAAATAAAAAACAAACCATAGAATTCTGAATCTAAAAGATACCTTAAAGATCATCTAATCTAAAGGTTCCTAACCCTTTTTGCACCATGGACTTCTTTGGCACTCTGGTAAAGTCTATGGGCCCTTTCTCAGAATAATGTTTTTAAATGCAGAGGGTAAAATGTATAGGATAACCAGAGAAATGAATTATATTTAAATACAACTATCAAGACAGTTTTAAAAAACAAGTTCACAGACTAAAGTTGAGTCCCTGATCTAACCCAACCTACTAGAATCACAGGATCACAGGATTGCAAAGCTGTAGAGAGGGGCAGGCGTGGGGGTGGGAGTGGGAGTGGGGGACTTAGATATTATCTAATTCAACCACAGAGTCAGCTATCTACATAGTTGTAAAGGACAGAAATCATATAATCCAGCCAAAGCAAAAATCCTGCCTAAAAGAGTCAAACCAGTCACCATTTAAAGAACTCTAGCACCAGGGGAAGTTGCTATTGTTCAAGATAACCCATGAAATTTTCATCAGATTGTAGGTTTAGATCCTGTCCATTTTACAAATGAGGAGCTGAGGCTCAAGGCCACAGAGGTATCAAGCGGCAGAATGAGGATTTGGACCCAGGATCTCTGATTCTAAAGGTGACCCTCTGTTCTACCATGAAGCCCCTCCAGAGCAAGTTTGCTGACTTCTTTCATACATTTCTGTTAGGATATTTTTATAGTAGATCAAAATATTGGTCACCCAGGTTGGACAGTTGATAGAAGACTGGGACAGGAGTCAGGAAGACCTGAGTTCAAATCCTGTCGTAGGGACTTCCTAGTTATATGGATCTGGGCAAATCCTTTAACCTCTACCTCAGTTTCCTCAACTGTAAAAAGAGGATAAGAATAGTACCTTCTCAGGTTTATTGTGATGATTAAATGAGACAATTTTTGTAAAGCACTTAGCACAGTACCTAACATTTATGCTTATTTCCTTCCTTCTATGCATTCCCAGTTCTGCCTTCTGGAACCTAGAATAAACCTAGTCTACTGTCAGTTTTACAAATAAGGACAGAATTTACTATTTTCACTAGAACAAAATATTAGCATTCTACTGCTAAGTCCCAATTAGTACAAATAAAGAATACCATAAAGTGGCTACATGTATTAAAACTGTACTATTGGAGGGGGTAGGAAGAAAGGGAATAAACAATTTACACAGGACCTACTATGTGCCAATGTGCTAAACTATTATTGTTCCCTTTTTACAGTTGAGGAAACTAAGGCAAATAGAAATTAAGTGACTTGCCCAAGGTCATGCAGCTAGTATATGTCTGAGGCTGGATTTGAACTTCAATCGTCCAGATTCCAGGTCTAGAACTCAATCTACTGAGCCAGTAAAATAGGGTTATTGTTTCCAGTCCAATGGAAATATACAAGTCAAACAACAGGACCACTTCATTATTCACACTAACCAAACTGCACATATCTGCACCAAAAGTTTAGAAGTATTATCTTCTAATAGGACTGTGTTTTCTGACCTGGCTACATCATATTTGGGGAATTGTTCTCAGGTCAGGAGCCACTTTTTTTTTTCCAAAACAATCAGGGTTAAGTAACTTGCTCAAGGTTACACGGCCAGTTATTTCTGGGTGTTGTGCTAAGTATCTGAGCCTGGATTTGATCCCCAGGTCATCCTGACACTGGAGCCAGTGCTCTTACTTGCTGAGCCACCTGGCCGCCCTGAGGGAGCCACTTTTTAGAAAGGAGGTTGACAAAATGAAGTGCATGTCAAGGATAGTGGTGAATATGATAAATGGCCTGAAGAAATATTGTATGAAGAGCAGGTGGAGGAACTAGGAATTTTTAGCCTGATGAAGGCTGGGGACAGAGTTGGTGGTGAGTGGGTGGTATATGACAGCTGCCTTCAAGTATATGAAAGACTATTATCATCTACAAGAAGGATTTAGACTTGGTGTAGATTACTATTTCCTAACCATTAGAGCTGCTTTGGAAGGTTTAGGTTCTCCCCCACCACCACCTCCACCCCTACTTACTTGAGGTCAAACTTGTAGGTTTGTAGAGGGAATTCCTATCCAAGAATGGGTCAGTTTAATGACTTCCAAAGTCTTTGCTTACTCTGAGGTTCTGTGATTCTGATTCTATGTGCTATACTGGGAGCTAAGTGGCACAGTAGATAGAATGTTAGACTTGGGAGTCAGGAAGGCCTGAATTTAAATTCTGTCTTAGACACTTGCTAGCTGTATGACCCTGGACAAGTCACTTAACTTTTATCAGCCTCAGTTTTCTCATTAGTCAAATGAGGATAATAATGGCACTTACCTTATAGGTAAATTGTGAAGATCAAATGGGAAGCAATATGTAAAATCCTTTGCAAAGGATAAAATGCTATATAACTGCTATATAACATGGAGACAAACAGCAATGAGATATACAGGAATATCTCAAGTGTCTGTTACACAAATCCAACCTTCCCAAAAAGAAATTAAAGGCTCAAATATGAGTGCTTTGTTTTCAAGGGTCACCGGGGTCCTGGTGGATAAATTATTCCTTTCAGGGTATTGACCAGAACCTGACTAGACTTAAAGTGTAGGGAACCCACTCCTTTCTCCTTACCTTCTGGAAGGATAAGAATCACAGACAAAACCAGGTGGCACAATGGATAAAATGCTGGACCTGAGGTCAAAGTATGTTCAAATCTGGTCTCAGACACTTAACTAGTTTCATGATCCTATGTGAGTCACTTAACTGCTCTCCAGCCAGTTTCCTTTTTGTAAAATTGGGGCAATAATAGCACCTACCTCCTGGGGTTGTTGTGAGGATCAAATGAGATTATATTTGTAAAGTCCCTGGCACAGTAAATGCTTAATCCTTCTTTCCTCCCTTCCCTTTTTTGCTCCCTCTCCCTTTACTTCCTTCCTTCTTTCCTTTTTCCTTCCTTCTTTCCTTCTTCTTTCCTTCTTTTCTTCCTTCCTCCTTCCTGCCTTCTTTGCTCCCTCCCCTTTTCTTTTCTTCCTTCCTTCCTTCTTTCTTTCCTTCTTCCTTCCTCTTTCCTTCCCTTCTTTGCTCCCTCCCCCTTTCCTTTCCTTTCCTTTCCTTTCCTTTCCTTTCCTTTCCTTTCCTTTCCTTTCCTTTCCTTTCCTTTCCTTTCCTTTCCTTTCCTTTCCTTTCCTTCCTTCCTCTGTCCTTTCTTTCTTCATTCCCTCCCTCTTTCCTTCCTTCTTTCTCTCCTCCCTCCCTTCTTTCCTTCATTCCTTCTCTCCTTCCCTCCCTCCCTCTTCCCTTCCTTCCTTCCCTCCTTCCTTCCTTCTTCTTTCCTTCCTTGCCTTCTTCAAATACAGAGATGAAATGGAGAGCAATTTTATCCCACTTTCTTAGGAAAGAAGATACGATTTGCAAAGGACCTAAAAGAAAAATAAGAAAATGTTAGTAAATTTTAAAAATAAGGTCAGGAAAATGTTTTCTTTTAGATTAAATGGAAAAGGAAAACTGCTTTAGAATCAGAGGACCTGGACTTATGTATTTCCTCTGTTACTATAACCCTGAGGAAGTAATTTCATTCCTCTGGGTCTCAGTTTTCTGCTTCACATAATGGGGGAGTTTGAGTCTGACTAGGCGATGTCTAAAGGTCTCTTTTTGCTCTTTGAACTAATAATAGAGGGATACCTGAAAGGAAAAGACATTGTAATATTTTTAAACTTAAATTATTTTTTTAAAACTGACCATAGATGTTGGCAATACTCAGAGGTAATATGAGTAATGGAAATAATACTGGAGTTGAAATTAGATTAAAATTCCAGGATTTGATGCTTACAAGTGTTATAACATAAGTGACCTTAGATAAGTCATCTAACTTCTCTCCTATAAACTGAATAGATTTGACAATCTCTAAATTCCTTTTGGGGCAGCTAGGTGGCAGTGTGGATAGAGCACTGGGCCTAGAGTCAGGAAGACTCATTTTCCCGAGTTCAAATGCTGCCTCAGAAACTGGGCAAGTCACTTAACCCTGTGTGTCTCAGCTTTCTCAACTGTAAAATGAGCTAGAGAAAAAAAAAATGGCAAGCCACTCCAGTATCTCTGCCAAGAAAACCTCAAATGAAGTTACAAAGTGTCAGATAACAATTGAAAAACGACTGAACAACAATAAAATTCCCTTTCAGTTATAAATCCTGAGATAAGGGTGAAAGGCAAGAAATATTCAAATTTGTGGCCTTATATGAATCAAGGCACTAAAAAAAATTAGTCAAAATAATTTCAGGTCTATAGTTCAATCAATGAGCATTTATTAAAGTCCTGCTATGAGCCAGGCACTGTGCTTGGCACTGGAGATAACCAGGCAATCAGTCAATAAGGGTTTATTAAGGACCTATTATGTGCCAGGCACTGTGTTAGGCACTAGACAAAAAAGGGCAAAAACAGTCTTCGTGCTCTCGGGATCCACATTCTAACGTGGGAGACAACAAACCAATAACCATGTGCGAAGAATGCACACATACACACACATGCCCCCCCTATATATATGGTATATATGTATGTGTATATGTATATGTTTATGTATATGTATAAACTCTCAGAGGGAAGGTGATAAAAAGCAAAAATGAAGAGATTGCCTGCCTCTTGAATAGCTTACTTTCTGTTTGAAGGATATGCTATGTCAACAAAGTTGGGGAGGTTGGTTCTAACAAGTAGCTAATCACAAGTCTTTCCAAGGACTCTTGGAAGCATTAGGGAGATACCTGAAGATGGGAATAGGGACATCATGGTGCTTGTTTTAAAAGGGGGAGAGGTTATCCTTGCAAATTATAACCATTCCACAGGGCTGTTGTGAAAATCAAATGGGATTATATAGAGTTTACATAGAGCTTTACATTTATTTATACAGAGCTTTAAGATTTGAAAATCACTTTTCACGCATTATCGTTTGGTCCTCACAACAACTCTGTGAGATAGATGCTATTATTATCTTGATTTCATAGAAGAAGAAATTGAGACTTGGAGATTAAGAGACTTGCCCAGAGGAGCACAGTCACTAAATGTCTGAGATGGGATTTGATTGTAGGTCTTTTAAGCCTAGAGCTCTATCCATGACCCCATGCCTAATGTATCCCAGGGCCTGTGGGGAATGTGAAAGGAGAGGTTGTCCTTGAGAAGCTTTGAATCTATGTGAGAAGACAAGAATGACAGATAGAAAAGGGGAGAACTCTGCATGACAGCATGTAGGCAAGGGCTAGACTGCCTTATATGGATTACAAGTGCTATTAAAAATAGATTGGTGTCAGCTAGCATAATCAAGCAAGACCCCATGAAGAAGGTAGGACTGGAGAATGGACATTTAAAGTTGAGGAGAAATTTGGATGAATCAATACATGGATGGGGAGATGAACCTGGCATGTGTAGGCAAGAGCACCCTAACTGGAAGAGAGTTCCTGCTGCAATCTTAAACTTCATGAAGAGAAAAATAAAGGAGGATAAATATATCCACTTGCAAATATCTTGGAGAGAAGAGGGCAGTGGGCAATAAGGGTGATTTTATAAACATCAGCTCCAGTCAGATGTATCCTATCTCCATGTACAGAATGATTTGGTTGGAGAAGAAAAGAATGGAAAAAGGTGGGTTTGACTTCAGCATGGGTCTTGTTTATCTATTCCTCTTATGTACCTGAACACTCAGACTGGCAAGAAGGGGAAAAGCTCCCAAGAATATTGAATGGGTGAATGATAGCTGTCAGATTAGCAATTAGCAATAGATCTGTATCAATGAGGAGGCATATGAGAAATGGAGTTCACAGGAGTTTATGTTGGGTCCAGTATCCACTACCACCTTCATTAATGTTAACAAGCCCCAATAATACAGTAGAGGTTACAATATGTTCACAGCGTCTATATAGATATCACAATACTAAATTTGGAGCAGGATAGTATCCAGGTCTTTGGAAGAGAAGTTCTGAATATGAAATGGAATACAATTCAGTGAGGACTTGACATGTTCTGCCACATCCCTAATGAGGAAAAAAGATATGAGAGAACCTCCAACAGCAAGCACAGAAGCCAACTTCTCATGGAAATCCTGAAACAAATGCTCATAGTTTCTAGGATTACAATTTCCAATCATTCCATCTTCCACACAGGTGACCTAAGTAGAGTGCTAGAACTGTAGTCAAGATCTGAGTTTAAATTTGTCTTCTGACACTTAGTAACAACGTAACCGTGGGCCGATCATTTAACAGCCTCTTTCTCAGCCTCAGTTTCTTGATCTGTAAAATGAGGATAATAACAGCAACTCCCTCCCAGAGCTGTTGTGAGGACAAAATGACATAATATTTGTAAAGTGCTTTGCAAATTGTAAAGTGCTATATAAATGCTACCTAACATTATGATTATTTCCATTAGGTTGTGAGCCCCTTGAGGGTAGGGACGGTCTTTTGCCTTTCTCTGTATCACTAGTGCCTGGCATAGTGCTTGACACACAGTAGGTACTTTGTTGTTGTTGTTCAGTCGTTTCAGTCACGTCCCACTCTTTGTGACCCCATTTTGGGGTTTTCTTGGCAAAGATAGTGGAATGGTTTGCCATTTCCTTCTCCAGCTCATTTTACAGAAGAGGGGTGCTTAATAAATAGTTATTAGTTAGTTGACTGACAGAGGAAAGACACTCCAGAGACAGAAACAATCAGCAAAGCAATATTATAAAGTCTGAACGCTGATGATGTTAGCTGTGATGAAGAAGGAGCAGAGACATCTCCTACTGTGAAGCAAGATAAGTTTGTTCAGTACCTCCAGGGTCCCGGTTCTGTCCCTTCATTTTCCACTCATCCATCCAAAGTGATTAGTGTCCTTTTGGACCTGGACCCTGTGTTCCCTTGCTCTTGCCTCCAAGACCTTTATTCACAGGAAGGTTGACCTTCCAAGTGCTTCATAAAAACTTAAGGAGACACAGAGGCACATTGGGGTTACAACTATTGGACTAGCATTTGAGAAAAATGGGTTGTAGTCTTTGCTCTGCCATTGATGAAAGGGGGGCCTTGGACAAGTACCTTAACCTCTCTGGGTCTAATTTTCATTATCTACAAAAGAAGGGGATTGAATTAGATCAGAGAGGTCAAACTCTTGGTATAGCTTGATCAAGACAAAAATGTAGTTAGGAAATGTTTAACAAAGTTAATACAAATATGATAAAACATAGATAATGTTAATTTCTCATTTTCTGAGTCAATATAATGAGCAGATAGGTGACTCAGTCAATCGAGTGTGGGGGGGCCTGGAGTCAAGAAGACCTGAGTTCAAATTCAGCTTCAGATACTTACTAGCTGTGTGACCCTAGGCAAGTCACTGCACCCTGTTTACCTCAGTTTCTTTATCTGTAAAATGAGCTGGAAAAGGAAATGACAAACCAATCCAGTATCTTGGCCAAGAAAATTCTAAATGGGGTCATGAAGAGTCGACACGACTGAGCAACAACAGCAGTGTCAATATAGGGCCCCTAGGGATGTGTTTCCATTTGAATTTGTCACTACTGGACTAGGTGACCTCCAAAACATTTAACTCTGGGGTTCCCCCGGTCTTTCGGGATTTGCATTTTAATGGGGAAGCAAAGCCTTAACCTAAAATAATAATACTGTACAGGTGAATTTCAGTCCACCAGTGGATGGGAGAGGATTTTTTTTTGTGGGGTGGAGAAACAATTTAGACCATTCTCATGTGCTTCTCCACTGACTCTTCTGTTTTAAAATGTCCCTGGAGGGATACTGATATTTAAAAAAGGCGGAGCCTTTGTTTCTGAGAGAAGGTTGGGGTCATTAAAAGATCTGTGAAGGAATCCTAAAAGCAATCTGGCCTGCTTTCCTCCTCCTCTGTCTTTATTCTGATTCTAGATTGTTGTCCCATTTGCAGTATTCAAGATGTATGTACCGACGAGTGGACTCTACAGGTTGTTATCCAGCTGTACAGAGTCTAAATGATGGATATTCTTTGTAAACCTGGCTTCACCTATGTGGCTAGGACGTCCAAAATCCTGTAGTTGGGACCCAAAGATTCCTATAGATTCCTAAGATAACATGAATAGTCAGGTAGAGGAGCCCTTCAAATTCACATGAGGCACAGAACTTCGAGTTATGCTTCTGTCCCAAGGAGGGCTGTACATTTTCTCTCTTTCAGTAAACTTCCTAAAGTGTTTTCTATGTGTAGTATGTGGTGCTACATGAGACAACTAGGTAGCATAGTGAATAGAGTACTGGGCCTGGGGTTCAAATCCAGCCTCAATAACTTACTAACTGTGGAACTCTGAGAAGTCACTTAACCTCTGTCTGCCTCAGTTTTTTTGTACTGCCAAGTACAAAATGGGAATAACAATAGTGTCTACCTCCCAGAGTTCTTGTGAGGCTTAAATGTTATTTGTGAAGCACTTAGCATACAGTGCATTCCTAGGCACTGAGGGAGGTACAGATAAAGAGAGGAAGGGACTTTGAAGATAATGTAATGTGACTCTCTCATGCTGGTGATTAGGAAGGTTCAAAGAGGTCCAGTGACATAACTGCCAAGGGTCAAGCAATTAGCTGGTGGCAGAGACAGAAACTAGGTTTCCTTATGCCCATTCCTTTACTCTTTATGTCATAACACACTGTTCCTTAATATTAAAGGCTATTGTTAGAATGTTTACTGTGACTTTGTTTACTACTTAAAAAAAAAGACATAAATTGTTAGAAATGGTTGAATGAAGGTGAATCTATCTGTAATGTAATTGGTGTCTTTTTAGAGGTGGGGATTGAAAGAAAGAGTCCACATCTATGATTTCATTGGATGTAGGGAACTTCCAATAATGATCGCCACCATAATATTTGCATATCCACTACATGTCAGAGCTAGACTTTGAACCCAGGTATTCCTAATTGACAAGCCAGCCCTCCATCCACTGTACCACGCTGCTCCCCCATGAAATGTGAGTAGAAAGCAATGATGTGACATTGGCATCTATCTGTAAAAACAGAACAAGTGTTAAGGGGAGAAGTATATACTTAGAGTTGAGCAACAGGTCGCATTTCCAAAACCACATAGAGAAATAGCTTGTAATAGGTGTGGCTAGGTGGTGCAGTGAATAGAACACCAGCCCTGGAAGTCAGGAGGACCTGAGTTCAAATGTGACCTCAGACACTTAACAAAAAAACTAGCTGTGTGACCTTGGGCAAGTCACTTAACCCCAATTGTCCTCCAAAATTAAAAAGAATTAGCTTGTAATACATACATGTCAATTACAGAAACCATTTCTGTACCATTTCATAATCAGGTTACAGCTACCTCTCCATCATCCAGGACCTTTTCCTCCATGATATTGTTTATTTGGGGCTATTTACTGATTATCAGCACTTTTTTTTTTACAGGAATTAGAATGTCAAAGTCCCGTCAGGGAAAACAAATTTAATTTTTAGATAAAACAAGGAGTTGGAAGTCTGTTTAGATTGTTCACCCAAGGTACTCCTTTACCTTTTCATCTAATGCTTTAGTTTGAAGGTTTGTTTGATCCTAACTGGTCATCCCAAAGTCCCCTGCCCTGGTCTCGTAGACTTCCTTTTTCTTATATTGGCCCTTACTCTCACTTCCCTGTGTTGATACATCTACATCACTAGAAATTCCACCTATGGCAGCCTCCTACCCTTGTCCTGAGCCTGCAAGTGTTTAATAACTCCTACAGAGGAGTAATAAAGTCCCCTCCAAAGCTAGGGAAGGGAGAGGAAAACCCTATTTGTTGTTCTATTGGGGATGTTGGGATAGGGGAGGATTAAAATGAATTCTCCCACACTGAACAAAAGTCACATAAAAGTTTCTCAGTCTTCAAACTAGAGCATTTGTCTCAATAGATAGATACAATGGGGCAGCTAGGAGGTACAGTAGTGGATAGAGTATCAGACCTGGAGTCAGGAAGATCTGAGTTCAAATCTGGCCTCAGACACTTGCTAACTGTGTGAGCCTGGGCAAATCACTCAATCCTGTTTGCCTCAGTTTTCTCCTCTATAAAATGAGCTGGAGAAGGAAACATTAAACCAGTACAATATCTTTGCCAAGAAAACCCCAAATGGAGTCCAGAAGAGTCAGACACAAGTGAAAACTACTGAACAACAAAAAGATAAGGACAATAATGAGATCAAAAGCCTCTCAAAGGCTGGGAGTGTTTATGTGCCTATCTTCAAGATAGCTAGAAAATTCCTTGACTGCCTTCCATTATTTTAAGTCTCTAGGCTTGAGCAAATTACTTCCCAGATACTGAAAGAACTTGCTGAGGTGACTGTTGTCATTGATCTTTGAAGAATAAAAATGGAAGAAGTGTCTAAATATTAGAAATGTCCCATTTAAAAAAAAAAAGGAAAAAATAGATTCTTCAAACTGTAGGTTGGTGAGCTTGACTTTGCTTCCTGGAAAAATGCTAGAATGTATTTTTATGAGATTGTGAGCACTTGGAGATGTGCTGGTCAGTAAGACTGACAAGTGGAGCAAAGTATAAAGAATTCTGCATTTGGAATCAGAAGAGCCGGATTCAGATTTTGCTTCTCTATGAAACCTTTGGCAAATCGTTTAACCTCCCTAGGCCTTACTTTGCCCATTTGCAAAATAAGGAGAGATTGAGCTAGAAGACCTCTAAAGGTCTAAATACTGCCTCAATCATTCAACCTCCCTGGTATCAGTTTCTTCATTTGTAAAATTAGAGGGTTAGACTAAAATTCAAGAGCAAACTACATACAGGCTGAATGACCTGGGAGTATTTTCTCCCTGCAGCCTATTTTTGTATGACCCCAATGTAATAATGTTTTGTTTTGTTTTTACATTTCTAAACACTGGTTTTGGCCTTGAGTCATAGTTTGATGACTCTTAGACTAGAATATCCCTAATGTCCTTCCAAATCCATACATCACAACTTGTTCAGCCACTCCCCAGAGGATGGGCATCCCTACAATGTCCTCTTCTTTGCCACCACAAAGAAATCTACTTTTAACATTTTAGAACAAATAAGTTCTTTCCATTTTCCCCTAATCATCTTTGGAAACAGACCTAGTAGTGATATTACTGTGTCAAAGGTTATATAGGCTATTTGATAACATTTTGGGCATAATTCCAGATTGCTCTCGAAAATGGTTAGATCAATGTACAATTCCACCAACAATGAATTAGTGTCCTAATTTTTCATATCCCCTCCAACATTTGTTGTTTTCTCCTTCAAAAATTTCAGCCAATCTATTAGGTATAAAATTATATTTAATTTGTATAACTTTAATCAATAATGATTTAGAGTATTTTTATATAATTATAAATTGTTTTGCTTTCTTCATTGGTAAAATGCCTGTTCATATCCTTTGACCACTTATCAACTGGAGAATGACTCATCTTCTTAGAGATTTGACAAAGTTCTTTTATATATTTGAGATATGAGAACTTTATCTGAGAAACTGGCTATAAATCTTCCCCCCAATTTTCTGTTTTCCTTCTGATCTTGGCTACATTTGTTTTATTTGTACAAATCCCCTTTTTAAATTTAATGTAATTGAAATGATCCATTTTATACCTAACTTTGCTCTCTATTGCTCTTATTCATAAATTGTTTGCCTATCCATAAGCCTGATAAGAATATGGTCTATGTTCTTCCAATTTTCTTGTAATATCTCTTTATAGCTAGGTCATATATCCATTTTGACCTAAATAGTGTAAAATATTGGTCTCTTCCCAGTTTCTTCCATACTGCTTTCCAGTTTTCCCAATCATTTTTTCTAATGAAATAATGAATTCTTATCCTCAAATCTTAAGTCTTTACACTTGTCACAAACCATCATTTTATAAATGTATATATAGTTTGAAAAGTCATGGTGACTAACTTCAGTTCCTTTATTAACAGAGTTGCTAGACTGATAGTTCTTGGAAATGGCTATGGACTGGAGAGGCCAAAACATTATTCCAGTAGGTCCTTGAATCTGTATCCTTACCACACAATGTCATTTTGTCATCATATATTTTCTCAAAGAATGAATTCAAATAGTCCAACTACTATTTTTTTTTAAGAAACCAATGTTTATTTTTCAATGAGCATTTTTCCAACACTATTAGAGCATCTGGGTTTTAAGACCACTCTGTGGTAGTTCCTACCCACTCAGTGGCCTGAACAGTAGGAGCCGCAGACCAGTCCTCAGTAGCTGGCTGAGCACTCCAATCGGTGGGGAACTGCTGAATGGGCACAGATGGCACCTGTACTCCCTCAGACCAATCAGCCACCTCTGGTTGAGTAGCAGTGAATTCCGGGGGGGGGGGCAGTCCATTCACCCTGAAACTCCTCCTTTGTCACTGCCTTCTCAGCTGCAGCCTGCTCTTCCTTTTCAATCTCCTCTGGATCCCTGTAGAAGTAAAGATCAGGCGTAACCTCCCAGGGGTGTTCCCGGGAGATGGTACCACGCATCCGCAGGACTTCACGGGCCAGCATCCACCACATCAGACCCACCGAGTGAGCTCCCTTGTTGTTACATGGAATGGCAATGTCCACATAGCGAAGTGGGGAGTCTGTGTTACACAGGGCAATAGTTGGGAGGTTAACATACGATGCTTCCGTCAGAGGCTGGTGATCTGCCCAAGGATCAGTGACCACTAAAAGGCGAGGCTCCCTGAAAACTGCCTGGATCTGGTTAGTGAAGGTGCCCGGTGTGAAACGTCCAGCAATAGGTGTGGCGCCAGTGGCAGCAGCAAATTTCAGAACAGCTCGCTGGCCAGTGCTCCTGGATAAGATGACACTAACATCGGCTGGGTTTTCAATAGCAACAATGGCAGGAGCCGCCCGCAGAAGTTTTTCCCAAGTTCTCTTCAAATTAATGATGTAGATGCCGTCACTCTTTCTTTTGTAGATATACTGTTCCATCTGGAAGTCCAGATTGGTGCCGCCCAAATGGGTTCCTGCAGCCAGGAACTTGAGGACATCCTCCTCCTTCATCTGCAGGACATCTAGGGCTCCGGACATCGTGAAAGTTTCCCTTTTTAAGTTACGACGGAAACCGAGAACAACGCCGTATGGAACCCTGCTCGGGGCAGCGCGGAAAAAGCTAGTCCAACTACTATTATGTATGAGCCTGAAATTTTCTTTGGTGTTAAAAAAAAGGTCCTTACCATCAGGTATTGTAGCACATACCTGTAATCCCAACTATCAGGGAGGCTAAGGCTTGTGGAGGACTTGAGTTCAAGAGTTCTGAGTTTTTGTAAGCAAGGCCGATTAGCTATCTGCATGAAACCCAGCATTCATATGGTGAGCCACTGGGAGCAGGAGAAGGGTAGGGTGGGCATCAGGTTGCCAAAGGAAGTACGGATTATTAACTGGAATTGGTCTATGAGTAGCTCTTATACTTCCAGCCTGTGTAAGATGGGGAGATCCAGTCTTTAAAAAAAAAAGATACTTATGCTAAAAAAGATTGAGAATCACTGCTATAAATAGAATATACTTGGATGTCAGAAGGAAATTTGACAAAGGGTAGTACAGTGTTGACTGGGAACAATGAACCAAAGAATGTTGATTTGTAAATGTATTGCTGTGAACCTGGAAAGAAAACTCTCAGGAAGCCCCAGAGCTCTATCTTTGGCCTATTCTGTACAAAATTTCCACCAGTGACTTGAATGAAGATTTTTTTATAGCCTGCTTATCACATTTATAAATGGTCTAAAGCTGGAAGGAATAACTAACATATCAGCTGACAGACCTGGGATTCAAAAAGCTTTTGGTAAGCTAGTATGATGGACAAAATCTATTCCATCGCACAATTACGGGGTGTAGAAATTTAGCTAGACACCAGTTTATGTGAAAAAGTCTTGTGGTATTAGTGGACTACCAACTAACTATGAAAATGGGTCATTCAAAAAAGCAAATCTGATCTTGGAATACATTAAAGGAAGTATAATAGTGGTCACAAGGATCAACTAATATGATCTTTTTTTTTTTTTTAAAGCAATTGGGGTTAAGTAACTTGCTCAAGGTTACACGGCCAGTTATTTCTGGGTGTGGTGCTAAGTATCTGAGCCCAGATTTGATCCCCAGGTCATCCCGACACTGGAGCTGGTGCTCTTACTCGCTGAGCCACCTGGCCACCCCAAACTAATATGATCTTGGGAGTACAAGGCTACTGGCATACCAGTGATGAGGCATCTGAATTGGGCTTTAGTAGGAAGCCCAATTTTATAGGGAAAAAAATATTTCTTCCTCATGATGAGGAGAGTATGGAATACTTAAGCAGATATAAGATAGAGCAAGTAGCTAGGGGGTACAGTGGATAGAGTGCTGGTCCTGGAGTCAGGAAGACTCATCTTCCTGAGTTCAAATTCAGCCTAGACACTAGCCATGTGACCCTGGGCAAGTCACTTCACCCTGTTTGCCTCTGTTCCTCATCTGTAAAAAATGAACCAGAGAATGAAATGGCAAACTACTCCAGTATCTTTGCAAAGAAAACCCCAAATGGTGATACAGAGAGTCTTATATGACTGAAAAATGACTAAACAACAACAAAGGATAGGTGCCCAGTTAGTCAATAAATATTTATTAAACAGTTGCTATGTGCTAGGTATTGTGCTCATTGTTAGGGAGACAAAGAAAGGCAAAAAAGACAATCCTTACCCTAGGACTTGACAGAAAATTCTTGGGAAAAGTGTGGGTTAAACATTGGGATTTCATCTACCTTTGGTGTCCACCTGTCACCCAACTCTCACCTGTGTCCCTAAGAAGCTGCAGCATCCACAGCAGCCACACCTCCATAAGCCATCTCAGCAGACAGGCTAAACCAGGATGAGAGTAACTGACAGGCCTGAAACCCATCAGTGAGTGTCTACCCCAAGCATGGGAAGACTTCCCCTGCAGAATGGAAGGATGAGAACAGTTTGTTCCAGCAGCCACAAAGGCAGCTCAAGCAGGTGCTATGGAACACTTAGAGCTTGGTCAGACACCAAAGATGCCGAGGTCATCCACTGCATCCCAGGCTATCACCAGTTATCTTGACGTTTGTCTTGTCACTGGACTTTGATGACTCCAGAAGAGAAAGTGCGATTGATGACTTTGTGCAACTCTGCCTCACTTAAATCCAACTCTCACACGAATCAAGATCTCCCTCTTGTGATATTACTGGTCCTCTTCAAAAAGGAAGGACAAACAGCAAACTTGAGCCCACTTTCCCCTGGATTCTATGTCTACTTTTTGGGAGAGTATGTCACAGATTTTGGGAGAGTTTGTAACAATCACCCCAGTTAAGTATCCTTCTCTAAAAGCCATTTAGGTTGACTAAACTATCTCTTAGATTGCCTAATCTTTCAAGTGAAACTTTTGGATGGCAGCACACCATTGGTGTCTCCAGTCTGTGGCATTGCAGAATCCTCCCTGAGGAATCAGGAGTTCACCCTTAGAGAGAGATGTTGCCAAGTTCTGGGGACCCTGTTTGTCAGTGAGAGCTGGGATAAAGATCCTTAGAGCTTGTGAGGGCTGCAGCAGCTTCAAGGAAGTCTTTTTGTCTTCTCCAGAGCTCTGTTCTAGAAGTAACATTCTTCCTGAAGGGGCTACTGTTGTGGATATCTATATGGGTATGGGGACTGGGTCATTTTTTAATGCCCTCAGGGTCTGCTCTGTGCATAGGAGCCTTCTGCACTCTTTCAATGGAAGTTTTAACCTGTTTGTCCAATAAGGAATAAACAAAACCTTAGCAACATGAATGAGTTTGCTAGCCCCATCCTTCCTCACCCCTGGCAACTTAAAGGTGATCTGCATTCTTGAAGTAATAATCAATTCCCCTCAGATACTACGCCTCCTTTAAAAAAGGGAAAAGAAAAGCTCTCTACCAAGTTAGAAAGGGATGGTATAAACAAAGCAGCCTTTTTCCCTCCCCATGAACTGTGTATATAATTACATGAATAATGTTGAATATAACCCATATGCTGGGGGAGGGGGGTGCGAAAAACAAATGGCAAAAATAACTCCTGTGAATTCAAACTGCAAATGAATGAAGTCAGCCTCATTCATAAATGTCATATGAAGGTTTGGTTAAAAAGGCGAGTCTGTCATTCCAGGGACAGCAGCTGTTGTTGTGTTGAACAAAATGGATACAAATGGGTATTATTTTAAAGTGAAATGCTTAATTTCAGGCCTAACAAGCACACTGTCCTCTCTGTAACCCTATGTCATACAAGCCATGATCTCCAGTAGAGGGCTTGATTGCACAGGAAATCAAATTCACTAGCAGTGCCTACCCAACCCACAAACGCATTGGCAATGTTTGAGTTACTATGGCAATCGCAAAATAGGAAGGCCTTTTCTTCTTTCCCCCATCTCTGCATGCAGCCGCAGGCTGCTCCTGAATAGACCACATCTGCAAAAAGTTTTAACACGGTACTCAGATAAAGAAAAGGATCCCCAAAATGGGCACTGACCCGTCTCAAAAAATGTTGCAAATTTTACATACAAGAATTGGGGAGCTGGGCTACTTTGCACAGGTTATGTCATAATGCAAACAAAAAGGGATAAAAGCAAGATGAAGGCTTTTTGCTGTCAAATATCGAGAGGAGGGGGAAAGCAGGAGTAAATGACAGCTTTAATGCAGATGTAAGGAGAAAAGTCAAAGATGGGTGACAGAAAGTTACTGGTCAATGAATAAGGGAGAAATTTCAAACACAAAAAAAGCAGACAAAAGGGTAAAATACAATAAAATCTAGCCAGAGAGATTTACTGAGAAAACCCCCCGAAAGCATATTTAGCAAATCTCAGAACTCTGAAACCCTGTGAAACCAACACATGCTTCTTTTAGAATGGCCTGGTTTAGGCTTTTAACAGCCCCACCACTGACTATCACAATGTGAACCTGCTGGCTGCCTGAGGAGGCTTTCCCAGCAAAGGGGTGCACCCCTGGGAACCATATGTTGTGCTGTTAGATTTTAGACACAGAAAATGATCAGTTGATCTTTTAACTTTAACAAAAGTTAAAAGGCAGGTACAGTCTCAGGAGATGACCTTTTTTGCTGGACACAGTCTTATGCTGACTTGGGGTGTTATGTGGCATTCAACACACCATTGTGTGTTTGGGGTTTTTTTGGGGGGTGGGGAGTATTTATTATTTAGTGATCCTTTACAATATTGTCACTCAACTAGGAGATGGAGTTGACTTTAGACTTTTGCTATAAATACTCTTCTGAATTTTGCTGTTGTGGGCCTGACTGACACCCATGGCTGAAAAAGGGACCTCATCTTGGCCTCCCCTACCTACCCCTTCACTTCATCCCCTTCAACCCCACCTTACTTTTCTGTACCAAACTCAGGAGTAGTAATGTTTTATTCCTTCTTGCAAAAACAAAATGTCAGGACCTATTTAAAAAAAGAAAACCAACAAAAATCCTGAAATTCATCTTTATTTCTTTTCACTAAAAGAGAGCTATTTATTCTGTGAAGATGGGTTTAAGAAAAAAAAAAAAAGACCTGGGAATACAGAGAGCTAAAAAGTTGTCATTTGAAAGAGGTGAAATTTAGAGGGAAGAATTCTTTTATAAATACCATGAATCAGTCACAAAAAGTCCTTAGGGCTAAAAAGGAGACCAGGGTCCAGTAAAACTGACACTACATTTCACATTCATTGGCTGTTGTTCTTTTGGGGGCGGTTTAGTATGAAGAGAAAGAGACAATAGAAGACAATAGTTCTACCTTATCAAAGTTCATTCATGCAGCTATTTCAAATACTTTTAACTGCTTGTCAATAGGTCTTGCAAGTCTCTGAGATTCTAAACATTCTGTCACATTTGTGTACTAACTACTTAAAGTTCGGCTAAAGCTTTGTGACCTGGACTGACTCTCCTTTATGTGGGTCAAAATGCAAGGCAAAGCCATTGTGTGGGACGGCCTTCATTAAATTCATTGATTTGACCTGTATTTTAAAGACCAAAAGTCAAATGGAATGGGAAGTTAAAGTTCCCATACAAAATCTTCCCTTGAGTACTTTTCGGCCTCCTTGAACTATCTGGCATTTAAGTAAAGGGCATCACAAGACTGTTTGAAGTCGGTCTAGGAGTGGGAGAAGCAGTTTCATTCACATTTCTTTTGGAGAGTGATTTATTAGGAAAAAATGTACATATAAATCTATATGTATACCTATATATTTATGCATATATCTTTATATTTAAGGCAGAGGAGTGGATGCAAAGTTTGACCTTGATTTTCTCCCAGAAGACACTATTTCATGTAGCAAAGAAGCAGGCTTTCTAAGCTATACATTGGATCTGTCCCATTCACTTTACATTGGGGAATCTGGTGGTGGCTCTTTTCAGAAATTCATGTTACATTGTTATTTCTCAAAGTGTACATTTGAATGTGGAGTGAGCTTAAGAGCACAGTGTGCCCTTTTTACTTGATACACCAAGGGATAATAGCCTTGCAAAGATCTATTTTTTTTTTAAAGCAATTGGTGTTAAGTAACTTGCTCAAGGTTACACGGCCAGGTGTTTCTGGGTGGGTGCTAAGTGTCTGAGCCCAGATTCGATCCCAGGTCATCCCGACTCTGGAGCCGGTGCTCTTACTCACTGTGCTACCTGGCTGCCCCAAAGATCTATCTTTTCTTGTGATCATTTTTACTTGGGGAGAACCAGCACAGACCATGTCCACTGAGTAAAAGGGGCAAAATGGAAACAGTGGGCTTTATCTAAAAACTCCACCCCAGCTGTTTCATTTTTCTAGGTAACCTTTCCCATGTTTTGAAGGCCAGTTCAACAGTGATACAAAAACATTCCACATGTTTCATCCTAGAGAGACAGCACAAACCAAGTTGTGGGTACAGCCTCCTAGAAACCATATTCTTTTTTTTTTCTTTTTGGAGGGCATTTGGGGTTAAGTGACTTGCCCAAAGTCACAGGGCTAGTAATTGTGTCAAGTGAGTGTCTGAGGCCGGATTTGAACTTAAGTCCTCCTGACTCCAGGGCCAGTGCTCTATTCACTGCACCACCTAGTTTGCCCCTTTGTTTTTGTTTTTGGATTTTTTAGAAACCATATTCTTGATGAATTCTCTTTTCATCTGGTCTATGAACCTAAGTGAACACTGTTGAGGGGGCAGGACAGGGATGGCATAAGGAAGGGAGCCCTTGGGGAGGATAAGAAAGTGAACATAAGGCTGACAAGGGAGGTGATTGTAGAGGGAATCAGGGCTGAATACAGCAGAGCAAGAAGCCCAGATCTTACTAGGGGTCATAGCCACAAAAGGCTAGGTGGTCCATATCTGTGAAGTAATCCTTTTTGTATTAAATGACTTAATTTCCTCCCTGCCTTAGATCAGCAATCTAGTGGAAATTATGCATGAGAAAGTCAAAATGAAGTAAATCCTTTCTGAGCTCTAGGTCAAGCTGAAAAAGGTACCGGAGACCTGAAGGGTGAGTGTGTAAATGTATAAAAATCCTGAAGCACTTGGGAACGATTATTTAGTCAATGGAGCAAGGTCTCTAAGTAGGAAAAGGACATATAATTCCCCTTCTCAGTCCTGAACTTTCTTGCTTCTCTGTTTCTCTAATTCTCAAGTACAAGAAAAGTCACCTAGGCTCTTTTGGAAATTTAGGCTGCTCTCTTCTTTTTTCCAGATAGACCAATAAAAACTCAAGTCTCTTTTTCCCTACAAAGCTTCTTCCTTCTATATCCTATGTACTTTCCATATGTACTTTTCCACCAAAAGACCCAAACCCTTATTTCTCCCTTCAGGGGAAGATTGTAGATGTCCTGTTCTTTACCTGATTCTCTGTAGGCATTCAGTGTGGAAGCAAAAAATGTGAACAGAGATGAAAACCAAAGAGAAAATAGTCTTATAATGGAACATGGATTTAGGATGGGGAGGTGAAATGATACCCCAGAGTATATGTTGATGAAGTCCTATGTAGTGTGAATGAGGAGGGTGGGCCCACATGTGTAGAGGGGTCCATTTATGGCAAGGCTACTGTTGTGTGTGTCTCAAAGAAAGTCAGAATAGACATCACTATGCTCTTCTCCCACTCTTCTCCAAGGGAGGCTTTCATTCCTGCTGGGAGGGCAAGCAGAAGGTTGAGACTGGAGGCCATCACTCTGCTGTCCACAGAGAAAAGGGGTACTGGGCTAGGAGTATATCTATCTGGCACTTTAAATATTATTTTTTTTTGTTTTGTTTTTTACTTTTTGGAGAGCAACTTGGGATTAAGTGACTTACCCAAGGTCACACGGCTAGTTTTTGTGTTAAGTGTCTGAGGCTAGATTTGAACTCAAGCCCTCCTGACTCCAGGGCTGGTGCTCTACTCACTGTGCCACCTAGCTGCCCCTACTTTAAATATTATTAATCTAGGGCAGAGGTGGGGAACCTGTGGTCTCGAGGCCACATGTGGCCCTTCTAAGTCCTTGGGTATGGCTTTTTGACTGAGTCCAAGTTTTATAGAACAAATCCTTTTATTAAGGAGATTTGTTCTGTGAAGTTTGAATTCAGTCAAAGGGCAGCACTTGAGGACCTAAAGGGCTACATGTGGTCTCAAGACCATGGGTTCCCCATCCCTGAAGGGTATGATCAGGTTTGAGCTAACTTTTGATTGCTTTGTCATTTCTGGGACCAAGGTGTCCCGAAGCTATATATCCAAAACTTGACCCCTTTCCCATTAAATATCAATTCCACAATGAACATACATAAATAATAGCAAAAAAAACAACAACCAAAAAACAAAAACAAATTATCTAAATCATAACAAAACAAATATCAGAGAAGGTATATGGAGAATATATACCATTGAGATCCAGCTCAATCAAATGAGAGGGTCCTGAGTCATAACCAATGGTAGACTTCTCCAAAGTCTCTAGAATAGCAAGCTGGAACAGGGACATTATGGAGACTGCCCACTCTTCTCACATCTTCTCAGAGTCTTTTCCTTCAGCAGCCCAAGGTGGGCTTGGCCTCTTCTATCTCTCTCAAAGCTGGGAGTCTCTCAGACTCCCACTAAAAGAGTCCCCAAAGCAGGACTTGGCTGAGAACTGAAACTCTTGCCTCTTACCAACTGCACTCCATCTCTCACACAGAGCAGGGCCTTCATCTCCACCATTAAAGGAGTGAGTCCTATACCAATGGGCCTTGGGTTAGAGGTTGCTCCTAATTCCTCTGAATGACTATAAGAACAAAATGGAGACAAATTAGGTCAGAGACTGAGAACTCTCAGCACTAATATAGAAGAAAAGAAGCACCAGAAAATTGAGGTGTGCTATTATCTACTCTCTTCCCCCAAGTGACTTAGGGCCCAGGCTTCCTGCTTCAGTGACTGCCACCACCTCCAAAACACTTCTATCAACTCTTTGTAAGCAAGGAAATAACTAGTCAGGAGTCCAAGGTTTGTTTCTCAAGATTGGGACCTGCCAAGGTAAGAGGTTAGGATGTCATCCATCACCTCTACTGGTCCCCTCTACTTCTACTTCCATTCTTTTTCTGTCAAAAATTCTTAGTGAGATCTAAGATTCTCTTTCTGCTCATCTCTGATCAAATACTCCATATCTGGCATGGTTTTGATAGTTCTGGGGACCAGATTTTGGAAGGATGCTAATAAACTGGATGGTGTGCAGAGGAAGGTAAATGGAATGGTGGGGGAACTGGAAATCGTGCTATATAAATATCAGTTAATGAAACTAAGCAGATTTAGCCTAGATAAATGGAGAAGTAGATTGCTGACTCCAAGTATTTGAAGGGATGCCATTTAGAAGACGGATCTGACTCGTTCTACTCGGCCTGACAGGGTAGACCCAGGAGCCATGGATAATAGTTGCAGAGAAGCAGATTTTGGTTCAAGGTCAGGAAAAGC
The DNA here is from genome assembly GCF_028583685.1 of Petaurus breviceps papuanus. Taxonomy (NCBI): domain Eukaryota; kingdom Metazoa; phylum Chordata; class Mammalia; order Diprotodontia; family Petauridae; genus Petaurus; species Petaurus breviceps. The sequence goes on from NW_027187419.1 coordinate 61,855,878, forward strand.
TTCCTAACAATTAGCACTATGCACAAGAGAAATGGGCTTCCTGTTGAGGTAACAGATTCCCTCTCCCTAGAGGTTTGAAGTAGAACTAAGATGCTCAGTTCCTTGGGAGATTGGAGAGGGATTTTTTTTTTTCAGGTATGTGTTGGACTCAGCAGCCCCTTAGATTCCCCATAGGGGAATTCTGGGAGTATTCAGATTCCTCCACCAAGAAATGAAAACCCTTCTTCCAGAGCCAGACACCTGGATTCAAGCCTAGATGTGTTCCCTCCTCAGAGCTTCAGTTTCCTCATTTATAAAATAGGGAATAATAAAGCTGCCATGCGTACCTCATATAATTGTTGTGAAGATCAAAGGAGAGAGTGAATGTAAACATGTTATTGTCATTAATGCTGTTGTTGTGCACTTTGATAAATTTGTGATTCCATCATTATGGTGACTCCCTTAGCACTGTGGACTATAAACACCAAGCCTTCTCCTCCTGGGTGGTCCTTGTCCCTCCACACTGGGTTCTGCACAAAGCATGGGAGTCTTCCTGTTCTTCTTTTGGAGGCAGCCAAGTGACATAATGGACAGAGTGCTGAGCCTGGAGTCAGAAAGACTTGAGTTCAAATCTAGCCTCAGACACTAGCTGTGTGACTCTGGGCAAGTCATTTAATCATTTTGCCTCAGTTTCCTCAAATGTAAAATGGGGGTAGTAATAGCACCTACCTTATGGCATTGTTGTGGGGATCAAATGAGATATTTGTAAGGTATCTGGCACAATGCTCAGCACACAGTAGGCATAAAAGCATATTCCCTTTCCTCCTTCTAGGATCAAATGGTTACAGATTTGCCAGTTTGACTATTATCCCACATTCTCAATACATAAATAGCCCTCCTGCTCTTCTGGTCACATATGTCTTCAGCAATATATTCTGTATTATTTCTTGTACATTTTCCTAAATTTAACATAATCCATTTTTTAATTCTGCTACTTACTAGCTCTGTGAGCTTAGAAAAGTCACAACTACTCTGGACTACAGTTTCTTCATTGGTAAGTAAGGCCCTTTCGGCTCTGAAATCTATGATCCTTCACTAGTGCTGGATCCGTCTCCTTCATAGTCTGGGAAATTTATATTTCCACTCACCTTGTTAGTCCCCTCTGGAAGGTTAGACTACTATCTTTCTTAATCCTGTGGATTTTATTTAGGGAGTCTTTTAGTGTCCAAAGTCTTCATATAATTAATACAATTATATCAGAGAATAGCACCATTTCAAAAACCTCATCAATGCTTAGAAATCATTCTTCTTTTAAACCTTCCACAATATTGGTGGGCCCCTTACTTGTGGTAAGTAACTATTAAGTTTTTTAACTCATTGGTACATGCTTCATGGGATTATATATAAGACTTAACATACACACATACATATGAGATATCTTGTTTGAGGAAAATCTTCAAGGCTGAATTTTATTCTACTGAGTCAAATGCTTTTTGCAACCCAATGAACATGGAGGCATGATAGCGTGAGAGGCAAGTTGGAACAAGAAATGACAAGAATCACCGTATCTCGTTGTGAATAGTATGACTTTTCTTAAGGACCCTATAGGTGAGTTTACCTCTGGCACTGTTTCTCTTTTTTGCTTTATGGAGGGGTGAAGGCAGGGCAATTGAGGTTAAGTGACTTGCCCAAGGTCACATTGCTAGTAAGTGTTAAATGTCTGAGGTCAAATTTGAATTCAGGTCCTCCTGACCCCAGGGCTGGTGTTCTATTCACTGTACCACTTAGCCTCCTGCCACCCCCACCCAGGGCCCTTTTTGGAGCAAAGGTACTCAGGAGTAACGTGGGGTGTGGCACAGCTTAACACAAATATTTATATTACCATCTTACAAATGAGGAAACCGTAGTTCAGAAAGTTTTATTGGCTTGTCCAGAAAGAACCAAAGCTGGGCTGATCACACATTGCTCTCCTTCATGTAGATGACATTACATATATACATATATATGTTAAGGGTAGTAAGGATAGACCCACTTTGAGATAGCTCTAATTATTATTAGCAAGTTTTTCCTGACATTGAGCCTAAATTTGTCTCTTTACATTTTCTACCCATTGTTCCATTCTTTCTGGAGACAAAAACAAGTCCAATCCCTGTTCCATATGATAGCCTTTGGAATACTTTAAAAGAGCTATTAAATTAAATCCCTTTGGAGTCTTTTCCAGGCTAAATATCCCCAATTCCTTCAACTAATCCTTGTTTTACAGGGGCTCATTACTCTTTATCATTCTCCTTTGGAAACTCTCTGGCTTATCAATGTTCTTTCCCAATTGTGATACCGCAAACTGAACAGTCCAGATATAGTCTGTCCAGATCAGAGTATAGGAGTACTACAATCTTCTTATTTCTGAAATCCACGCCTTTCATAATGCAGCTCTAATAGTGTGAGATATTTTGTCTGCCACACCTCTCTGCTGACTCAGAGTGAGGTGAAACCTCCAGATTTTTTTATGACAGACTTCAGCCTAACCATACCTCCTCTTTCATTTATGGAGTTGATTCCTAAAAGCCAAGAATAAGCATTACATTTATCTCCATTAAATTTCATCTTAAAAATTTCAGCCCAATACTTTACCCTATCAAGATCTTTTTGGATTACAGACTCTGTAATCCAGTGAATTAGCTATCCCATCCTGTTTTATGTTGAGTACAATTTTGATAAGTTTTATCAAAGTCATCAATTAAGATAATAAACAATAAAGGACCAAGCACAGAAAACTGACATATTGCACTGGAAAGCTCCCCAACTAGCAATAAAGCATCAATTACCACTCAAGTCTTTCCATTCAACCCATTTCAAATTCATCTGAATGTATTATTATCTAGTTTTCTCCATCTCTCTCTATATTTTCCATTAAATAATGCTAGATTTTCAAATCCTTTGCTAAAATTTAGGTTTTCACTTGATCTACTAGTCTAGTAGCTGTGTAAAAAAAGGGAAAAAATATCAGTATGATTTGACCTTTCTCTCTCTCTCTCTCTCTCTCTCTCTCTCTCTCACACACACACACACACACACACACACACACACACACACACATACTATGCATACTTCTATTTCTCAGTTCTTTCTGTGGAAGTACATAGCATCATCTTTCATAGGTCATTTGAGGTTGAATTGAGTATTTATAATACTCAGAATAACTTAGTCGTTTACAGTTGCTCTTTGAACAATATTGCTATTACTGTACACAAGGTTCTCTTGGTTTGGCTCATCTCACTCTTCATTATTTCATGCAAGTCTTTCAAAGTTTTTCTAAAATCAACAAGATCATTTCTTACAGCAGAGTAGTATTCCATCGCAATCATATACCACAAATTGTTTAACTATTCCTCAATTGATGGATATCCCATCAGTTTCCAGTTCTTTGCCACCACAAAGAGAGCTGTTATAAATATTTTAAGATATATAAGGTTTTTTTCCTTCTTCCCTGATCATCTTGGAAAACAGACCTAAAAGTAGTGTTGCTGGGTCAAAGGCTATACCCAACTTTATATCTCTTTGGACATAATTCCAGATTGCTTTCCAAAATGGTTGGATCAGTTCACAGTTCTACCAACAATGTATTAGTGACCCAGTTTTTTTTAACCCATCCAAAATTTTTCATTTTCACTTCTATTATTTTTGTCAATCTGATACGTGTGAGATAATATCTCAAAACTTTTAATTTTCATTTCTCTAATAATGATGCTGAACATTTTTTCATATGATTATATCTTGCTTTGATTTCTTTATATTAAAACTGCTTGTTCATTTGCTTTGACAATTCATCAATTGGGGAATGATTCATATTTACATAAATTTGACAAAGTTTTCTATATATTTGAGATATGAAATCTTTATCTAAGAAACTGTCTATAAAGATTTGCCCCCAATTTTCTGCTTCCCTTCTAATTTTGGCTACATTGATTTAATTGGTATGAGACATTTTAATTTAATGTAATCAAAATTATATATTTTACTCCTCACAGTGCCCTTTATTTCTTGTTTATTCCTAAATTCTTCTTCTATACATAAGAGTGATAGGCAATATGTTCCATGTTCTTCTAATTTTCTTATGTACGTCCCTTTTATATGTAGGTCATGTATACATTTTGATCTTATCTTGGTAAGTGGCATAAGATATTGGTCTATACCCAACTTCTACCAGAATGCTTTTCAGTTTTCCCAACAACTTTGTTTTTTTTTTTTTTACCAAATAGTGAATTCTTATCCCAAAAGCTTACTTATAATTGTCAAACACAAGGTTACTATAATCCTTTACTACTGTGTGTCTACTCTGTTCCACTTATCCACCGTTCTATTCATTAGTCAATTCCAAATAGTTTTGATAATTACTACCTTATAATGTAGTTTAAGATCTGATAATGCTGAATGTCCTTCCTTTCTATTTTGCGTTAATTCTTTTGATATTCTTGACCTTTTGTTCTTTCAAATGAATTTTGTTCTTTTTCTAGATCAATAAATGATTTTTTGGTAATTTAATTGGTATGGTATTGAATAAATAGATTAGGTTAAATTGTCATTTTTCTTACATTGACTCTACCTATCCATGAACAATTAGTATTTCTCCAATTAATTAAATCTGAATTTATTTTTATAAAAAATATTTTGTAATTATGTTCATGTAATTCCTGGGTTTGTCTTGGCAATTATACTCCTGAGTGTTTTATACTATCTAAAATTATTGTAAATGGTATGTTTCTTGCTATTTCTTCTTGTATGGTTAAATGAAGTCTTTATCAGAGAAACTTATAAATTTTTTTCCTGTTTCCTGGCAGAAACAATATAACCAGTATAGAAACATTCAGAACAAACTATGCATCTACTAGAGCAGTGTCTAGTAGAGACCAATGGGGAATAGATCCAGTGAGATCAGTGCACTAACACCACCAGAAGACTAATTGGTAACCCTGCAGAACTAGAATAATATTCATAAATTTTCCCTCTATGCCTTGGCCACTTCTGTTCTGTATGTATTTGCCCTTCCATGCATGTTCCCTACTGGTGTTCATGCTTTCCACTGATAATGCATATATATGGGAGGGTATTCTCCAAATTTAAGAGAGAAATATTTTGTCTATTTGTTTTACTATGCTATTTCATTAGTTGAGTTTTCTTTGTACTAATATTGTCCTCTGACTGACTATTAAAGGTGAACACATTGGTTAGGGACTCATGAACTGTAATTTTGAGTGTATGTCACCACAGAATACCTTGGACGTGGGATAGCCTTGTGTACCCAAAGTGCTATGGGAGCATACGTATTATTTTTCAGTTATCCCTTGTTCTCACTACATGAATGCTCCATCCATGGAGAAACTTGGTATGTTTAAGACACTCCATCTTTTGACTCAGCATTTTCACTGCCTGTATCCCATTTCTGAATGCTCTCCCTCTTCATCTCTGCCTCCTGGATTTCTTCAAGTTCCAGTTAAAATCTCACCATCCTCAGGAAACCTTTCCCAACTCCTCTTAATTCTAGTGCTTTCCCTTTGTTGATATGTCTAATTTATTCTGTACATAGCTTGCTGGTACATAGTTGTTTGTACATTGTCTCCTCAATTAGAATGTAAGTTCCTTGAGGGCAGCAGCTTTCTTTGGTCTTTCAGTGTATCATCAGCAATCAGCATAGTGTTTGGCACAAAACAGGCCCTTAATAGGTGTTTACTAACTGACTGACCTTTGGTATCCTCCTCTCTTTCCTACACATGAAAAATCTATCTCTGAACATTCTCAAAATCGCTTCTCGTCCCATAAAGACCTCTTCTGTGCATACTTGGCCTAATTCTGTAGCTTTTCCCTATCTTTGCTTTTCTTCAGTGCCATTTCTACTTCCTTTTGCAGCCCATCTGAGGCATAATATCAACATCTAGAAATGGTGGCTTGATGGTTAAAATGAAGCTTCTAAAAATCTTAGACATACTTTCTATCTTTTGTCTTTTTGCTATCCTCTTTCCTATTATTTCTTGAGATGACTCTGCTTGGTTGGGTCTTTTTCCAAGCTTTCTTTAAACTTTTTTTCTCTCCATGGTTTCTCACTGTCATATAAAGAAATACTACTACTAATCTTCCCACATCCTCCTCTATTATCTTCTATAAATTAGTTTGAACTATAAACCAGTGTTACTTTGACTGCCATCTCTTGCCCCCTGGGAAGAGGTTTAAAAGTGTGTTCATTGTGGTGCTTTCTATGTCTCTTTGTAGTAATTTATATATGTAAGTTAAACTTGCAAAATTGTAAGCTTCCCATAACAGCAAATGACCATTGTTTTAGTACAAGCATCTTAAAAACAGTGTTGCTTTATGGAATCAAGACCTGCTTTACCACGCCTTTGAAGAACTAAAGAACAACGCCCTGAGGGCCATAACACAGCACATAGTGAATGAGAGTAGTCTGTGATATATAACCAACAAGAAACTCCAGAGAACAGGAATAGAGCATGTCATCAAAGAAATTGTGGGTACAAAAGATAAGATGGGCTAGTTGTGTGTCAAGGGTAGTGGATGGCCAGAGTGACTGATATTGGACAAAATGAGGAAGGCCTACCTAGCATGTTGAATAGACCCCCTGTGGCAGACTTTTGGGAAGATATGAATAAAAGTCACACAGGATGAGCTTGTGTTCTGGATTGGTTGTGTTCTGAATCATTGTAAGGAACTCCCAAATGGATGAGAAGATGAACCTATTTGAATATTTGAAAGTTAAACCTATAAGAAATTGTTATAATTGGTGATAATCTCCATCTGTTTCTCAGTTTTCAATATCAGTAGATTATTTTATTTAATTTATGTTGGAGTTGTTTCAAATGTATGCTTTACCTTTTTCTCATTGTATTCTTTCTTCTAGTTTTGTATTAATTTTGATATTTGTACCAAAAAGTTAGTGTTTTCAGTCTACACAGAAAGATGATTCAGAAATGACCCCTACATGTCAGGAGAAATTGAGGTAGGCCTCTAGCATATTGGGTAGACCTTTTATGAATTGTAGAAGCATAAAGCACTAAAATTTTGGTTGTATTATAAAACAGTAAGGAAAAATATTAGGAAAGTGCCATACTCTGAAGTCTTTGGCCTCACTTGAATCAACTAAGTAGCCTTTTTATCAGTAAAAAAGATTAATTAATTTCAGGAAAAGATCTTGGGTCCATGAGAGAAGAGATTTAGTCTTGATTATGACTTGTTTATGGGGACCAAACTGGAGTGGGACTGTCTTCTTGTTTAATTCGATTAAGAAGGTTGACTCCTTCCTGAATTGAATTTAAGTGAGGCAGAGCTGAACAAAGTCATCAGACTCATTCTCTTTTCCAGAATCATCAAAGTGCAGTGGTAATACAAAAATCCAGATGACTGGCTATGGCTCAGAATGCAGTAGATGACCTTGGTATTTTTGGTGTCTAGGCACTCCACAGTGCCTGCTTGAGCCACCTTCATAACGTTGGAAAAAATTGTTTTCATTCTCCCATTCTGCAGGGGGAAGTCTTCACATGCTTGGAGTAGACATTCCCCTAACTCACTAATGGGTTTGAGGCCCATTGTTTACCTTCAGTCTGATTTAGCCCATTTGCTGAGATGTTTTTCAGCTTGTGGCTACTGTGTGAGCCACAGTTTCTTGGAGCCACGGGTGAGAGTTGGGTGCTAGGTGTAAGAAGCCCTGAAAAGGGCTCAGCAAACTGTCACACCAGAGGTACTAGTTCTTCTTAAACACTCCATACACCTATACCTTTGACTAGATTGAAAAGGGAAGCCTTAGAGTAAGTAATTGGTAACTGGTTTCAGAAAAATATTTCTTCAAGGGAGGATAGACATTAAGCAAATCCCAGACTCTAATCCTAAACTATTTTATTTTGTTTTATCATGATGTGGAATTGTGTCTTTTGTTTCATGATTATTATTATGAAATGGAAGTGGACATTGGCTCAGGGCCGAGAGAATTCCTATTAGCATGGGGAAGCTGCCAATTGGGACCTCTATTCAAGCAGAAATGCTTGTACGTTAACAAATTGTCTGTGACAAGTCTTTGGCTAAAAAAATGAAAAGAAAAGAAGAAAAATGATCTCTATATAAGTAATGAGCATTTCCTATCTGCTAAAATATAATCAATGTTATTTTTATGATGTTATTTGGTGACTCTAATGTCCAGTTGTTCTCTATTGCTTTCTTGAAGAAATTGTTCATTATGTACAGACAAGAGACTATAATTAGTAAGTCTTAGGCCCCTCTCATTCCTTATACCTAAACTACATTTTTCAATATCTTTTTTTTTTTCAGTATCCTCAACTCTTTCCACATTTACATAGACATTACTGAGTATCAAACTGTATGTTGCTTAGTTTGGAGAGTTTATTCAAATTATTCATAGAATTTCTTTACTTCCTTGTGTTTTACAACCAATATTGCTGCATAAGTTGCAATCATTTTAATGGTATGTATGAACACTGCAATTCCTAGTGACTAAGTGTTCCGTGAAATAATGGTTCTTGTTGCCTTTGGATACATGATGAAAACAACTTTGTCCTCTGTGTATCTCTTTTAAAGAGAACCTGTAAACCATCTTTCCATTTAGCTTCAATTTTCTTTTGTCTTATTTCCACTTAGAACAAAAATATGAGAGTTGGTATGATTCATTTCTTCCAGTTGTACATCCACCTGGTTACTAAAGAAGGACCTTGCATTTAGAGTATCAGTTACTATATTAATGTTTATAGATAGTCTAAAAACTATACAGAGTGGCAAAATGTTGTAGAAGATAAGAGGGTCAGTCATGCAAACCAGAACACCTGGGATCAAGACCGGCCCTTTAATCGTAGGTTTTCTCTGTACCCATTTTTCCTAGCCAAGACTGTTACATTTTACTCTTTTCTTCTTTGGGGTTCTCAGGCACTAGAGTTTTGGGGAGCTGCATTTTCTCTGTCATCAGTTCAAGTCCCCATGGGCTGTATTCCTTCTGCTGTTTGGAACCCAATGTCTAGTGCCCCAACTCCACTGAGCCATTAGATTAGAATTCACAAAGGGATATTTGCTTCAAAGACATATCAAGGACAAATATACAAACTTTTCTCTGACACCTTGGGGGTAAAGTCTCCTCCCCCACCTCAACATCAGTCTCTGCAGAGAAGGGAGTGGAACTTAGATTTATAGCTTAGTTCAGTTTCTAAATAGCATTAGTCCCATCAAGTCCAAATTCAAAGCCAGAAATATCAGTTTCTTTCTGGCTAGAGTCCCAAACCATGCACCTCAGGGCACTGCGGATGGGCTGACTGCACGTCCAGCCTTGATTCCTGGTGGAATTCCTAGTCCCTCCCGTGGCTTTCTCTCCTGGGCCAGATCACAGATTTCACTCCATGTAGCCAGAATATAAATGAATGAATGAAAAGGCAAATGTTTCAGGGCTATTTCTTGGGAGCACATGGCTTTGGAGGGGGAGGAGCCTCTGAAACCTTCTTGAACTACCACATGGTATGAATGAACAAATCCTTCACTGTCAGAGCACAGATTCATTCTCTCTCTTTGAGCCATTTCCCCATGACCCACCCCCACATGGCAAGTTGGGGTCTCTCCAGAGGGAGGGTGGCTGCTACACTCCATCTCCTCATGGCCCTGGTGGTAGCTTTCATGAGTGACTATTCCTGTTAGCGTTGTAAATTATGAATCCCTCCAAAGCGTGTTTTCTATTAGTAAATCAGACATTCATAGTTAATATTTTATAAAGCATTTTATCCCGGGTGGCTTGAGTCTATCCATTGGTCTACTTCTCTGATGATCCCGTATTAGGTTGTTGTTCCATCGTCCCTCTGTCCTCACACACACCTGTACTGCAGCAGTTGTAGTAGCCATCACTTCCAACTTCAGCTTTGGTTGATGCCTTCAGCTGAAGCAGTGTTATGTTCTTTTAGGAAAAGGCAATGATGTCCATCCTCATATAATTACACTAATGTTAACAAAAGCCTATCTACCTCTCCTTCTTCATGCACCAAAAAAGCAGAATTCTTCTTTTTTCCCACCTCTTAACAAGTAGAAGTCAAAGAAAAATTATTTCTTTTTTCTTCATTTTTCTTCCTTGTTCCTTATTCTCAGCAATAGGTGACATAAGAAAAAGCAAAGCATGTTCTTTCAAGCTTTTCATACACAAATCAGCAACTGTTATCTCAGAACACTCAATAACTTTTCTTTAGAAAACTGAGGCAGGAAAAATGTTAAAGTAAAGGCAAGGACTCATCTGAGCTCTCCCAAATTTCCCTCCAAAAAACTTCAAAATAACATCTCAAAATAAATTCTGAAGCAGCAAAACCAAACAAAGGATGAGTTGAAACAATTTTACAGCCCAAGACAACTCAGAAGGTCAGTGGCAAACATCTGTCTCTCTGGGGTGAAAGTGGAACACAGTCCAGTGCAGGCCCCAGCAAGCCACTAGCAGGCCATGGGAGTCACTGAGCCAGCAGCTGTGCCTTCCAGAGCTCTTAGTCTGTAGATGGTAGGAGGGTTGGACAGCTGGTCAGGAGGAGATTACAGGGGACTCTAGTTTGCTACTCAGTGTGGGACTCTGTTCCATTGCCTGTATGGGGTTCCAAGTTTCAGTCCCAGGGTGAGAAGGAACACTAGCACACCAGACTATGCAACCACAGGAAAACAAAGACCCCAGTCTCAGTTTCAAAGTGGAAAAGAGTGCTTGTGATCACCCACACACCATAGCAAAGGCCAGGAAACCAGTGGGCCATACCTCTCCTTAGATCATACCACCTTAGAAGAACTAAAAATTTACAGACATGCCCCCCCCCCAAAAAAAAACTATCTTTGAAAACAGTTGCATAAAAAAGCCCTGAAATTTGGGACAATACCCCCTCCACCTTGGGAGCATTGCCCAACTTTAACATAATGTTAAAATTCAAGAAACGGGCTGGAAAAATGAGCAAACAACAACAAAAAGAACCTGACTATACAGCTCTTTTTGTGGTGGCAAAGAATTGGAAATTAAGGGGGTGCCCATCAATTGGGGAATGGCTGAACAAGTTGTGGTATATGCATGTTATGGAATACTATTGTGCTATAAGAAACGAGGAGCAGATGGTCTTCATATTTACCTGGAGAGGCTTATACAAACTGATGCTGAGTGAGAAGAGTAGAACCAGGAAAAATTTGTACACAATTACAGACACAACTTATGTGTGATGACCAACCTTGATAGACTGGACTCTTCTCAGCAATGCAGTGATATAAGTCAATCCCAAAAGACTCATGATGGAGAGAAATATCCAGAGAAAGAACTAGAAAGAATTGAGTTTATATCCAGATGGAAGCAAAATACCTGATCTTTTTCCTTGTCTTGTTTGGTTTTATGTCTTCTTTACCATTTTTCATTCCATCTGATACAGTCTGTTTTTATAACCTGACTAATGCATAATGTGAAAGTATTTATAGATCCTATACTTGACTATATGCCACCATGGTGGGGAGGGGAGGGAGGGGGACAAAATGTGAAATTCAAGGGATTGTGGAATTGAATCCTGCAAACTAAAAGAAATCACACAAATTAAATAAATAAATAAATGAAACAATGAATTAATAATAATTTTTTAAAAAAGAACCTGACTATAGAAAGTTACTATGGTGACAGGGGAAATCAAAACACAAACTCAGAAGAAGATAACAATATCAAAACAGCTACTTGCAAAGCCTTAAAGAAAAATGTGAATTGGGCTCAATCCCCCCTCCCAAAGAATTCCTAGAAAAGCTCAAAAAGGATTTTGAAAATCAAATAAGTAGAAGAAAAATTGGGAGAAAATATAAGTGATACAAGAGAATAATGAAAAAAAAGAATCAACAGGTTGGGAGAAGAGGCACAAAAAAAAATACTGATGAAAATAATACCTTAAAAACAGAGTTGGTCAAATGGTAAAAGAGGCACAAAAATCCACTGAAGAAAAGAAGTCCTCAAAAAATAGAATTGGCCAAGTGGAAAAGGAGATACAAAAATTCACTGAAGAAAATAATTCCTTAAAAATTGGAATTAGACAAATGGAAGCTAATGATTCTATGAGACATCAAAGAACAATAAACCAGTCTAAAGAATGAAAATATAGAAGAAAATGTGAAATATCTTATCAATTGACCTGGAAAATAGATCAAGGAGAGATAATTTAAGAACTATTGGATTACCTGAAAGTCAGAATTTTAAAAAATAGCCTAGACATCATCTTTCAAGAAATTATTAAGGACAACTGCCTTGATATTCTAGAACCAGAGGGTAAAATAGAAATTTAAAGGATTCACCAATCATCCCCAGAAAGAGATCAGAAAATGAAAACTCTCAGAAATATTATAGCCAAATTCCTCAGCTCCCATGTGAAGGAGAGATTACTGTAAGCAGTCAGAAATAAACAATTCAAATATCATGGAGCCATAGTCAAGATAACACAAGTTTTAGCTGCTTCTATATTAAAGGATCAGAGGGTTTGGAATGTGATGTTCTAGAGGGCAAAGGAGCTACCATTGCAACCAGAAATCACCTATCCAGCAAAACTGAGTATACTCCTTCAGGGGAAAAATAGACATTCAGTGAAATAGAGGACTTTCAATCATTCCTGATGAAAAGACCAGATCCAAATAGAAAATTTGAATTTCAAATACAATACTCAAAAGAAACATAAAAATGCAAACAGGAAGGAGAAATCATAAAGGGATTTAATAAGGTTAAACTGTTTTACATTCTTATGTGAGAAGACAATACTTGTAACTCCTAATAACTTTATCATTATTAATGCAGTTAGAAGTATACACAGACAGAGTGAGATGACTATGATGGGATGATATTTAAAAAATTAAGGGAGAAGGAGGAGAGGTAGAATGGAGTAAATTATCTCACATAAAAGAAGTGTAAAAGACCCATATGGAGATTTGACAAATCCTAAATAATGAGTGAATCAAAGAACAAACAATAAAAATAATTAATAATTATGTGAAAGAAAATTATAGTGATGAGAAAATATACCAAAATTTTTAGAATGCAGATAAAGCAGTCCGCAGGGAGAAAATTGCATCCCCACATATCAACAAAATAGAAAAGGAGACAACTAATCAACTGAATAAACATTTTAAAAGATAGAAAGCCAACAAATAAACCTAAAATGAGCATTAAAAAAAGAAGATATTGAAAATTAGAGGAAAAATAAACTGGAAATTTAAGTCTATAGACTTTAAATAGACTATTTAAATATTCTAAAAAATATTCTTTTTATAGACTATAGACTATATAACTAAAACTAAAATCTAGTTCTTTGAAAAAGACTAATAAATTTGATAAATCTTTAGCCAATCTGATAAAAAAAGAAAAGAAAACCATATCAATTAAACAGCAATAAAATGAGGTAAAATCACAACAAAACCAGAAGAATTTTTTTTAATTATCAAAAGTTACTATGCACAGTTATATGTTAACAAAACTAAGAACATAAAAGAAATAGAAGAATACCTTTAGAAATATGAAATACCCAAACTAACCAGAAACCAAACAGAGATCTTAAATAATTCAATCCCTGAGAAAGAATTTAGATGTAAATCTACCAAAGTAGAGAGTGGTGTGTGTGTGGGGAGGAGTGGGGGGCGACAACTCTTGACCTTAATGGATCTATGGGAGAAGTCTATCAACTTTACCTTTATGAGTACATAAAGGACTGGACCTGGAGCCCAGCAAATTTAAATCCAGTTTGAGATACTTACTAGCTGCATAACTGTGGAGAAGTCATTTATCTTGTTTCCTTTAGTTTCCTCAGCTGCAAAATGGTATCAGAATTGGATTTGGTTTTTAAGACTATGGTTTATAATATGAGAGTGGCAGGTACCTAAGCAAGGAATAGAATATACATAGCAAGATTTGGTAATAATGTTTTTGCCTGATATGTTGTTGTTCAGTTACTTCAGTCATGACTAACTTCACAAACCTATTTGGAGTTTTCTTGGCAAAGACACTGGAGGGGTTTTCCATTTCCTTCTTTTTTCCCACTTAATAGTCTTTTAATTTTTTTCCAATTACATGTAAAGATAGTTTTTAACATTAACTTTAATAAGATTTTTGAGTTCCAAATACTTTAGTCTTTTAATTTTTTTCCAATTACATGTAAAGATAGTTTTTAACATTAACTTTAATAAGATTTTTGAGTTCCAAATACTTTTCTCCCCCCTCTCCCTCCCTTCCCTCCTTCCCAAGATGGCAAGCAATCTGATATAGGTTATATATGTACAATCATATTAAACATATTTCCACATTAGTCATATTGTGAAAAAAGAGTCAGAACAAAAGGGAAAAACCATGAGAAAGATAAAACAAAAAAGAGAAAATGGTATTCTTTGATCTTTATTCAGACTCCATAGTTCTCTCTCTCAATGTGGATAGCATTTTCCATCATGAGTCTTTTGGAATTGTCTTGGATCATTGTATTGCTGAGAAGAGCTAAGTCTATCTTAGCTGATCATCCCACAATGTTGCTGTTACTGTTGTTAAGCAGGTGTGAGGTGGTACCTCAGAGTTGTTTTAATTTGCATGTCTCTAATCAATAGTGATTTACAGTAGCTTTAATTTCTACATCTGAAAACTGCCTGTTCATATCCTTTGATCATTTACCAATTGGGGAGTGACTTGTATTGTTATAAATTTGACTGAATTCTCTTATATTTTAGAAATGAAGGATTTATCAGAGACACTTACCATTTGCTTCTCCAGCTCATTTTACAGATGAGGAAATTGAGGCAAACAGGGTAAGTGACTTGCCCAGGAACACACAACTAGTAAGTGTCTGAGGCCAGATTTGAACTTAGGTCTTCCTGATTCCAGGCCCAGCACTCTCTCTATTGCACCACCTAAAGTGGCACCTGATATCTTGCAAATGTAATCAAAGGAACTTTAAAATGGAAAAGGAAGGAGGAGGGAGAAAACTTTCTACATCTATCCAACAAGCCAGACACCAAACTGAGTCCCTACATTGTCAGAAGAAGAGATGTTGGGAGGGGCAGCCAGATAGCACAGTGAGTAAGAGCACCAGCCCCAGAGTCGGGATGACCTGATATCGAATCCTGGCTCAGACACTTAGCACCCACCCAGAAACACCTGGCTGTGTAACCTTGTGCAAGTTACTTAACCCCAATTGCTTTAAATATTTGATTTTGTTGTTGTTTTTATATTAATTTATTTTAAACATAAATAAAAAAGCTTAAATACATAATAAGAAAAGAAAAAGAAACATTATGAACTTAAATATTAAAACATAAAAATAAGAAAATTAAAATAGCATCGCCATGTGCACTGCGAACATAAGAGAAGATTCAAAATATACAGCATTCAATTTCCATTTCAAGAGAACCTATATAAGAAATTCCTGCTTAAAAAAAAAAAAGAAGAGCTGTTGGGCAGCTCATAAGAAACAAAATTCAAGAAAGGACAAGTAGTAAAACCATCAGCTCAACTGTCTATCTGCAAATGTACAAAATCCAGGCAATAAGTCTCCAAAGAGTGTCTTCAGTCATTTTGTGTTCTGCAGTCAATGAGGATCTTTCTGGCTTCCAGCTTGGGAGAGAGAAGATGCAAGATGCAAGATGCCATCCCCACTTCAGATTGCTGAAAGAAAAATAAGACTCTGGGAACAAGGTGATATGAGGGGAGCTGGCAGTCTCCATCATGTCCCTATCCCCAACTGTTCCCTCTTTGAACTGTATTCTGAAATATTTGATTTTGTTGTTGTTTTTATATTAATTTATTTTAAACATAAATAAAAAAGCTTAAATACATAATAAGAAAAGAAAAAGAAACATTATGAACTTAAATATTAAAACATAAAAATAAGAAAATTAAAATAGCATCACCATGTGCACTGCAGAACATAAGAGAAGATTCAAAATATACAGCATTCAATTTCCATTTCAAGAGAACCTATATAAGAAATATTATACATTATGTTCTGAGCTGTCTATCTTTTCTTTGCTTCCTCATAAGTTTTCTTTTGTTCTCTGATGTTCTCTTTTTACTTGGTTCTTTTCCCTCTTCCTAGCCCAAGAAGGTACAATTAAGCACAGATATATTAATACATATATATATATACGTATACACATACATGTACATATATACACAGACATATTCATGCTTATACAGATACATACGTATACTTACATATACTTAGACACCTATAATCATACTCATATATAGATATACACATTCATATGCATCTATGTAAGACCATACTATATTTATGAAGTATTTGACTTTGGCAACACACTGCCATGATGGGGACTCAGGAGCTAGAGTGTTGTATAGTAGAGTATATCTCCTTACATCAAGGTTACTCTTGGAATCTTCAGAGATTATGAGTAGTGTAACATCCTGGTCGAAAGGCTATGGCTCCGTGCTCCCCTTTCACCTGCTCTGGAGAAAAAACTCAACCGTGAGGACATGAGGGCATGTTATAATGAATGAGGCAGCCTAGAGAGAGAGAGAAAAAAAAAAAGTTAGCGTGGACATCAAATCAAATACTCTCTAGGTTACTCCAGACCCCTGAAGGAGGTTGTCAAAGTGGTTGAGTGCCCAATATCAGGCAGGTCTAAAATCAGAAATGAGGTATGGGATTAGGCATACTACTCATATGGGGGAGGGGGCTAATCCTGAGAATACATAGGTGAAATAAAACGGAATCCTTGTCTTTAAGGAGATTATCCTCTAATAGCATATACACAAATAATTATATTACAGGCTAAAATGTCTTTAAGGAAAGAGCTAACAGAATGTCCTGAGAGATTTGAGGAGAGAAGGATAGCTCACAGAGGCTAACTGACTTGTCCCAAATCACACAGCTAGCTAGGAACAAAGGTGAGAGTAGAAAAAAGGTCTTCTGTTTCCACGCCCAGTGCTCTGATGACCATACAGATGCTTTAAAATTGCTTTGTCTGACTGCAAAGTATTTTACCTGTAATCATTAAAAAAATATCTGGGATGTATATATATATATATATATATATAAGTATATATGTGCGTATACATATACATGTATATACATACACACATGTATGGTTTTTTATGAGTACTAATCTAAGGATGAATGAGACATGACTAAAAAGAAAACTGATGAATATGAAATATCTTTTTAAACTGTTGTTCAGGTTTTTCAGGTGTGTCTTATTCTTTATGACCCCATTTGGGGTTTTCTTGGCAAAGATACTGGAGTGATTTGCCAGTTCCTTCTCCAGCTGAGGAAACTGAGGCAAATAGGGTTAAGTGGCTTACCCAGGGTCACGCATCTCATAAGCATCTGAGGCTGGATTTGAAATCAGGTCTTCTTGACTCCAGGCATCAGACACACTCCATTGCATCCCATATTTAGAATTAAGTATGGCTAAAGACAGTGATGATAACAAATATATTCCATTTCTTCATTCTTGACAGTTTTAGTGAGGATTGTTAAAAAATGTTATCTCCTTCTCTCTGTACATGACAGCAGTAGAGAGTGTTTGGTAGCCTCTAGCCTGCATATAAGGGAAGTAGACCCAAGCAGTTTCAATAGTCCTGCCCAATTGACCCCAAAGGGACTCTCATGGTTCTAGGCAGACTTAGACCCAGAGCTTGGAAGAATAGAATGACTCCAGCTGGTTAATGACTGAAAAAATCCTATGTTTACTATTAATACTAGCTAGAGCCTAGATTTGCATTTTCTATAGTTCCTTCAGAAGGGAAACAAGAACACCTATCATTGAAATTCTATCTCCTTTACTACCTCACCCATAGCTGAATCTCAGGGAGGAGATGTGCCGGTCACCTCCTGGAGCTGGAGAGGAACCCTGGAACTTTTTTTCCACCAACGCACCTCAGACTGAGCCATTTGAAAGTTGTTTTCAGAAAGAGAGACAGAGACAAAGACAGAGACAGAAAAAGAGAGAGAGGAGATGTTTGTTTTAATCCAAAGATTGCGTTAGAGATGTGACTCTTACCTGGATGAACTCTCTATGAAAAGGATCTCTAGTTGAAAGGGTTAAGGGAGTGACACACAAGTCCCCAAGCCCTTCCAGCTGCTCCAGCCTCCTTGATTTGGGCAAATGCTTATGGGAATGCCAAGCTGGGGGCACCTCCATGGTCAATCATTTTTGCTTTCTTTCAGGAAGATTAACTGCTTGGGCAATCCATCATTGGTCCTGCCTAGGCCTCCGGCGCCTCCACCATCCATGTTTATGCTTGTCTCCATTAACATCATTTAGTTTTTAGACTTTTCCTAATTAAGAAAGGTTCCCACCAGCAACAGCAAAAATCCCCACCACCTCTTTCATTATCTCAGCTTTTCTTCCCCTTAATTACTATTGAGCTGCGCACTGATTAAATTAGTTTTTCGAGGTCTTTTCTGAAATCTTGGGGAAATTATCTAAAAATCATGAAATCAATTCCCTTACGCTGTTTTAATCTTTTATGTGCTGGGCTCAAAGAGGGCTGGGCAGACAAGTGCAGGCCCTCTGAAAAGTGTGCAGCCCTACAGTGCTTGCCAGCCTTCCACTGCCTTTGTGGGCCATCTGGGTCAATTTCCTTCCAAGTAAATGAAATGCAAATAAAAATTCCAGCAGTTTTTCAGCTGCAGGCTACCCAGCTGATTAGCATGACAGAGGGCGGGAGATGAGGCCTGACCCGGTGCACTTCCCCTCATCTCATTAAGTTGTAACTACCGTGGCTGCATTCATGGTGTTTATTGACGCTGAAAGGCGTCTTTATCCAAAACTAGCTAAATTCACATTCAGAGTTTTTACTTGGAAGTCTTGCCTGCTACAGCGTCCACATGAAAGTGAACCTATTGTAGCTGGCGAATGTGTCCTGCTGATTCTGAAACAATCTGGAGATTTCCCAAAAATGTTTATTTCACAAGTTTGCATTCCCCCCCTGAAATTTGCTCAGGCACCCAGCACATTAAGTGTTGGGGAGGAAGAGATGGCTGAAAGGAGATCCTTGCTGAGATGCAATGGTTTGGCTTTGGTGGGAGGACTTTTTAATCTAGACGCATGAAAATTCTTAGGTACGTCTTGTGGAACCTGTTCCCAAGCTCACCAGCTGCCAAGTGCTTTCCTCTCTGGAAATTGGTTCCCTCAGAGACCTTGCACATGAGAAGCCTATGGGAGTCAGCTGGTGCCTCTGTTAACTCCAGCTCACCTGCTCCCTTTTCTTTTAGAAACTGCTGCAAGGGCGGTTCTCCCTCTGTACCTAGGAAAAAACAGCAGAATGAGTGGGATTTGAGCCACCGTGGAATTTTCACTGTTTTTCTGTACCATCATTACATACTGTGAAATCACTCATTTACAGTTCGGACTAGAAGGACCCAGGACTTGGAGGCCATCTTTTCCTCATTTCCAGTCAAGAAAAATATGTATAAAACATATATAGTATTTTCTAGGAGACAAGGCAATAAAGAATATGTTGGTTTTTTGAAACTTGTTAATGAGAGAAAATGCCAGGAAACACAAAAGAGAAAGCCTTTTTTTCTCAATTAAGCTTCTCCAGTTCCCTCAAAAGTAATTTGGGTGATGAAAATCATCTCTTTTTTGTTTATTGGTATTACAGATGGTAACATAGTTTTTAAGTAAAAGTTCTTGAACTGTTATATGAATAACTTTTTTTAAATGGGGGTAAATTCTCTCAGCCCGGGAGAATTCTTAACAGCACTAAGCCAAATGGATGTGCAGTATATTTGTGTATATTTATAGCAACGTGGCATCTAAGAAGTTGGGATGCATGCACCTTGAGCATATTTGCAAACAAGTTTGAAATAATATCTAGTAGATTTGCAAACACATTCAAAATTATATTTCAAACTAGCTGATTTTCCATAAAGTTGATTTCCAGAATTTTTGCAGTGATCTGCTAAATTATCGTTTGCCTTACCCTCACCCTACCAGGTGCTAAAGGTCATTTTAATTGTTTTAGTAAAAGTTCAGGTCTAATGTCTTCAGGGCCACATAAGCAGATAGAACTATAAACATTTATGAATATACTGTACAAATAGAAGTGGAGTCTTAGGGATAACTCACTCCAATGAACATTTGTCAGGGGAGATGATAAGCAGGTGTCACTGGAGAGCCATAGAAAATCCTTTTATGGCATCATGGGAATTTCCCTAGCTTTGAATTAGTGAATTGTCCATCCAAACACATTCTAAATATGGATAAGTGGAGTTTTTAAACAAGATGATGGTCAAGTTTTGAGTTGAACAGGGGGGGTGGGATTTACAATAGCTCAATTATTGTATCGTAGGTTCCAACATCAGCTTTTCAGATTTAATATTAAACATGCCCCGGGCGGCTAGGTGGCACAGTGAATAGAGCACTGGCCTTGGAGTCAGGAGGAGCTGAGTTCAGATCCATCTTCACGCACTTAACACAAGCCATGTGACCTTGGGCAAGTCACTTAACCCCAATTGCCCTCCATAAAGCAAATAAATAGATAAATAAACATGTCAGACAAATGTCTCAATAAGACTTGGGGAATTAGAAGAGAGGGTATGGATGTGTATGTGTGTGTTGTGATGATGAGTTGACATATTTGATGCTGATTTTCTTAAAGCCACTATTATACCAGCCAACCCAGGAGCATTCTGGGACGCTGATAATAAAGTGAATTGAGCACCATACTTGGAGTGAGAAGATTTGGTTATCTGCCACTTACCATCCATCCTAGTCCTAGATTCCTTTTCTTCAAAATAGGGCTAAGAACACTTACAGAGCCTACTTCAAAGGGCTCTCGTGAAGATGTTTTATAAACTTCAAACCATGTAGTCGGTCAACAAACTTTTTTTAAGTACCAGGAGTATGATGAAAAGCAAAAACATGGTTCTTACCCTCAAGGAGCTCATATTCCAATAGGGGAGAGACAACACGTAAGCAGTTATGTGTATATGATGTGTTACTCAGCACAGGGCCTAGTCCATTGTAGATACTTAACAAATGCTTATTGGCTGACTGTAAAATGTGCCTTATGTTCCTACTTTCTAAATCCTAATTCAAACACCGGCTAACTGTAAACTCTGGTGGGCCAAAAGCTATGGAATATTAGTCAATCCATATTTCCATATACAGTCCATGGGATTGTTGAACAGCCAGCATGATATCTCCCACCACCAGGCCAAAGACTGGTGACGGATAAAAAAACTTAGACACTGAGGGAAAGGTAAGGTTGATGGCAAGAAAGGAAAAGAAAAAGCCTTCCTTACTCTAGTGACTGCTGCTATGTTCCCCTACAACAGTGACAGAGGGCCAAGTCCCAAAGCTTCACGGTTGCCAAATCTCCCCTGCTCCAGTACTCTGCTGTTACCCCACAGTGGAGTCAAATTCTCGGCATAACCAGTTGCACTGCATGACTCTGGGACCTCTCCCCACTGCACCCCTACTCATTCCTCCACCTAAGGCCAGACCGGAGCTCAAAACCTGGTGGGAGAGATAGTCACCTCAGGACTAAAGCTGACTCCGAAATGACCACAGAATGACCCTAGCTATCCTCCCATTCTGTCAGCGGGGACTGTTATTAATGATATTCCTCAAGGAGAGAAAGAATCGAGTATCCCCATTTTATTCAAATGAAACAATAGTGAAGCAGCCTTGAAAATAAGTACCAAGGTTTTCCCAGTCTGCCCCATCTATTGGACACCTCGGCCAGTAGTCAAATGAATGACACCAACAGCTTTTTCTACTTGCATATTATGCAAATAGAAGACCAAGTCATTGTTGTGATCCTGCCTACACTGTCCCTTGGCTGAGGGAAAGAGATGAATGACTCTTTCTAAGGCTAAAGTCAAGGAAAGAGTATTATTTTCTCAGCATTTAGAACCCAAAGGAAACTATTAGCATCAGATTTTTTAATTGAATTTGAACCGTCTGGTATTTGTGTTTTCTCTATTCTTTTTTTTTTTTTTTAATGTTCATTTAACAGACTCTCAGGCCTTATACATTGAACAGCTTTGACCCTGACTTTTGCTGAATGAAGCTTGATATAGTTGGGTCAAAAGCATAGGCACTCATTTCCCTTTACCCAGAAAAGAAAAACGTTTCAAAGTAAAAATCTTCCTAATTCAGCTATGTTTTCCTGTCCCCAGCACTCTGGGTCACAGAACAGTCCCCAATTGAAATTCCATGAAATTGTCCTAAAAAGTTCTTCTTTATGGTTTCCCACCATAGCTGGCTTCTCATTTGGGAGGAAAAGGGTTAGAACAATCATTGAGTCACAGAATTTTAGGGTAGGAAGGAACCAACTTAGCAAACATTTCGTCCAGTCTGCACCTGGGCAAGAATCTCCTCTATATCATATCTGACGTGACCATCCAGCTTTTTCTTGAAGACCCAAAGTGAAGGAGAGTGCACTACCCTCTGAGACAACCCCATTCTACTTCCAAGTAAGTCTGATTGTTAGGAAAGTATTTCTTACACTGAACCTCAGTCTTTTTTGTTGTAACTTCATCCCATTTGCTCTTTATTCTGCCCAAGGTACCAAACAGAACAAGACTAATTTTCCCAAAACAGTCTTTTAAAGGGTATGCTGGAAATAGCTCCACGGGTTCATGAAAACTAAGATTGTCAGTTTTGGGGCAACTGGGTGGTGCAGTGAATAGAGCACTGGCCCTAGAGTCAGGAGGACCAGAGTTCAAATCCGGCCTCAGACACTTGACACAATTACTAGCCATGTGACTTTGGGCAAGTCACTTAACCCCAATCGCCCTCCAAAAGAGCAAAAAAAAAAAAAGTATGTTTAGGGGCAGCTAGGTGGCACACTGAGTAGAGCATTGGCCAGGAGTCAGGAGGACCAGAGTTGGGTTCCAGCCTTAGACACTTAACACCCACACAAAAATACTAGCCGTGTAACCTTGGGCAAGTTACTTAACCCCAATTGCCCTAAAAAAAAAAAAAAAAAGATTGTCAGTTTTTCTGTGTGAGCTTTTACCCATTGCAAATAGGCAAACTACAGATCAGGGTTTGATTTATTGTTTGTTGATTGTCTAGACTTTAGAAGGTGATGCAGAAAATGTTAATAACACAGATCAAACATGTTGCTTATGGATTTTTTTCTTCTGGATAGCCAGTTATTAAACATTTACTAAGTCCTGGGTCATCTTTGTCCATTTCCTACAACCAGTCCTGTGCAATCCCAAGGATCTTCACCATCTTGGTTGCCTCTGATGGTACCTTTCCTAAAATGTTCCTCTAAAATAATTGATAGAATGCAATAAAATAGTAGGTCCATCACCTCCCTTATTCTTGACATCACACTTCTCAATGTAACCTAAGATCATGTGGGCTCTTATAACTGTCCTCCCCCACTTACCACACACACTCTATTCCACTGTTGATTCATACTGAGTTTGCAATGTGCTAGAACTCCTAGATCTCATTCAGATGAACTGCTGTCTAACCATGTTTCCAACTTGTGAAGTCTTTTTTTGGAACTCACTGTACATTTATCTTCAATAAATCTTATCTTATTAGATTTGTCCAAAGGATTGTAGACATACAGGTTTGGTAGTCATCTGCCCAGAGACAAGAGAGGGAAACTGAGGAAGGAAATGACCTAGCCAGGCAAGAAAGGATAGAGACAAAAAAGAAGAAAGCCAAGGGCAGCAAAAGAGCTCCTTAGGGAGCACCAGCACTAAAGAACTGGGAAGACAACCGCCATGAAAGAAACAGGGAAGAGAGATAGAAATAGAAGTAGGAAAGTCTAGTGTATTTGAAAGCAAGGGTAGGAACATGTCCAGGAAGACAGAGAGTGCTTGGCAAAGTTGGAAACTATAAGGACAAGAAGACTGAGGGAAGGTCTTTGGATTAGGCAGCAGGATGTCATTGTGTTTGAGAAAAGAGTTTCAGCCGAGAATGCCAGGATGTAAGGGCTTGAGGGATATAAGTAACTGGAAAGGAAGTAAAGGCATCAGATAGAAACTTTGGTAAATTGAGAGAGATTAGACCAGGTATGGTAGGATACATGGGACCATAGTTGAATATAATATAATAATATCCCTTTAAAAATCTTTATCTATAGCTTTGTCATGAATGGGGCAGCTAGGTGGTACAGTGGATAAGAATGCCAGGCTTGGAGTCAGAAAGATTCATGTTCCTAAGTTGAAATCCAGCCTCAGACACTTACTAGCTAGCTGTGTGACTCTGGGCAGGTCACTTAATCTTGTTTACCTCAGTTTTCTTATCTGTAAAATGGCAAACACTCCAAAACCCTAAATGGGATCACAAAGAATTGGACAAGACTGAACAACATATGACATGAATACTTATTGTTTTTGTATCACAATCATTTAAGCCCCCTCTCTCTAGACTGAACTAGCTATTGAAACAAAGATAAAGGGCTATGTAAAAATATTTGATATAGTAACTATATCTGAAAATGTATACAAGTCTTTTGTCCCAGTAGTCTTATAATAGGAGCAAATAATAGGAACTTAATAAATTTTTGTTCCCCATCCCACCCTCCTGTCTATCTGCCATGAGGGGAGAGGTATGTTTTCTGTTCCCCAAAACCTTCGCTAGTTTCTCCAATTGTTCTGAGTTCTGCTTTCAGTCCATCAGTCAGTAAATATTTATTAAGTGCCTGCTTTGTGTTGGACACTGTGCTGAATGCTAGGGATACAAAAGAGGCAAAAGATAGTTCCTGCCCTCAAGGAACTCACAATGTAATCCTTTTAGTGATCTTTCCATTTACCTTGCTGTAGTCATTGTGTCCATAGTCCTCTTGTTTCTGCTTATTTTTCCCAGCATTAGTTTCATAGAAATCTGTACGTGTTTCTCTAAATCCTTTATATTCGTCTTTTACTACATGATAATATTCTATCACATTGATATGTCATACTTTTTTCAACCGTTCTCCAATTAAGAGTCATTTACTTTGTTTCTACTTCTTTGCCAGCACTGAGTGCTACTATCAATATTTTGATATACATTGGACCATTGTTTCTGTTTTCGACATATATATATAAATTCATACACATATATACACACACAAACATACACTTATGTATGTACATATGTGTGTTTATATCCCCAGTATTTAATCTATACATGTGGATATATGTATGTATCCATATATATTCTCAGTAGAGCAATCACCAAATTAAAGAGTATATGTAATTTAGTCACTTTTCTGGCAGAATTACAAACTGTTATTCAGGACAATTGGACCAGTTCACAGTGTATTACTTGCTTGTCTTCCCAAGGTCCTCCAACATTGACTATTCTCATTTTATATTTGTTATCTTTGCCAGTTTTCAGGTTGTAAAGTGAAAATCTAGAGTCATTTTAATTTGCATTTCTCTTACTATTAATAATTTGAAGTATGTTTTCCTGGGGTAATTTATAGTTTGAAATTCTTTTGAAAACTCTTTGCTCATGCCTTTTAACCATTTATCTTTTAGAAAGTAAGTGGTTCTTACATATTTATGTCAGTTCCCCATATATGAATATCTAATATTTGATGAAAATATTTCTTCCCTATACCATTTTTCTTTTGACTCTATCTTTCTTAATTATACTTTTATAGAAACTTTTAATTTTAAGTAGTCAAAATGGCTTATTTTATGGTTTATGATCTCCTTTATCTTTTGTTTAGTTAAGAAGTTTCTCCTCCTTAGACATAAAAGATGTAAAAGACAACTGATTTTATTCTTGTCTAATTTTTTTTATCCTGAGGCCTTTCATATATTCATCTCATATATATTTGTATTCAGCTTATTGTGATATATAGTGTTAATGTTGGTCTGATTTCTGCCAAACTATGTTCCAGTTTTCTCATCAGTTATTAGAAGATGCTATTTCACATACAAAGTCATTGTGAAACCAACCCACCATGATTAAGTAATATTTAAATGGATAGAAATAATTTCATCAAGACTATCTTCAAGTCTAGATACTACCATTACAGGAAAATTAGAGATATTTCTTGTAAGAGAAATTATCTTATGCTAGTCTTCAGAAACCATGAAAACAAGAAAGGGATGCATAGTAGGGAAATTGCTGCTTTAATCATCTATGAATGGATGGTTATTTTCTCCAAATTCAAGCTTCATGTATTGGATCACTGGTAGTATCTGGGCATGCAATGTGAGATGGATTATTGAAGTAATTAACTGACTAATTTATTGGGAGAAAAATTTGGGTTTTGAGGCCAAATCTCATAGCTAGTGAGTAACAGAGCCAGGATTGGTACATAGATTTTGTAGGTCAAAGGCCAGTGCTTTCTCCTATCCCACTGCTGACTCCTTATCTAGCTACCACACTGCCATTATCAGATTTGTGGATGGCACTGTTAGATGCTAGAATCAGACACAAAAACAATCTTTGGTTAAAATATTAACTGGGTTAAAATATTAGACTGAATTTAAAAAGGTGAAATTTAATAGAATTTATGGAAATTTAATAGAAATAAAAGTAAAGTATTTCAGTTGGGATAAAAACCAATTAATTTCACATAACTATTCATGTGAAACACTGTCTGTGGGTTTTAGTGAACTCACATCCAATATGAATCAATACTGGAGGATGGCAACCAAGAAAGCTAAAATGATCTTTGGCTGCACAAATAGAGATGTACCGTCCAGGACTAGAAAGAACGAATCATATAATTTCCCTGGGCCTTGGTTTCCTCAACTATAAAACAAATGGCATCTGAGGTTGTTCTAGTTCTAATTGTGGGGTCCTCTGATTTTATGATCCCAGTAGTCCCCTTACTCTGTCATGGAGTATCATGTTTAGTTATGGGCACCACATCTTAGGAAGACTTGAATATAATGGCATAGGAGAGCCTCTAGCAGGGTGGCCAGGTTGGGAAAGAGTCTCAAGATGACATCACAAAATATCTAAGTTTAAACTGTTTAGAATCTACCTCTTTATATTAAATTTCCCAATCAGTATAGAAGCAGCCTTTTCAACATGCCTATATTGCAGTAGCATAATTATCCCCTTCAAGTTATTTTTTTTTTGCCTTTTGGAGGGCAATTTTGGGGTTAAGTAACTTGCCCAAGGTTACACGGCTAGTATTTTTGTTTGGGTGTTAAGTGTCTCAGGCTGGAACCGAACTCGGGTCCTCCCGACTCCAGGGCCAGCGCTTTACTCACTGCGCCACCTAGCCGCCCCTAAGTTATTTTCTTTGAGAAGAATAGCAAGCATCCAGTACTCAAAAAGAATCCCCCTTCCCCTTTTCTACACCATCACCAAAATTCCTCCAGGGCTGCTAATCTCAGCTGAGCATTAAGCATGAAAATCTAGCTGATTAAAATAATTCAAGCTGAAATATAAATGGCTGATAACTTCCTCTCAACTCTCCCAAGGGCATATGCATTTTATTTATTTATTTTTATCAATCATAAACTTTTTTTTTTAGTTTTCAACATCCACTTTTAAAGATTTTGAGTTGCAAGTTTTTTCATCCTCTGCCTCTCCCCTTCCCAAGACAGCAAACAATCTGATATAGGTTATACATTTACAAATATTAAACATATTTCCATATTAGTCATGTTGTGAAAGAAGAATCAAAACAAAAGGAAAAAAAAAACATAAGAAAGGAAAAACAAAAAAAAGTGAAAATAGTATACTTGGATCTGCATTCAGACTCCAAAGTTCTTTTCTCTGTATGTGGATAGCATTTTCCATCCTGAGTCTTTTGGAATTATCTTAGATCATTGCATTGCTCAGAAGAGCTAAGTCTATCATAGTTGATCATCATGCAATGTTGCTGTTACTGTTTACAATGTTCCCCTGGTTCTACTCAATTCACTTAGCATCAGTTCATCTAAGTCTTTCCAGGTTTTTTTTGAAACCCACGTTCTCATCATTTCTTATAGCACAGTAGTATTCCATTATATTCATATACCACAACTTGTTCAGTCATTCCCCAATTGATGAGCATCCCTTCAATTTACAATTCTTTGCCACCAGAAAGAGTTGCTATAAATATTTTCGTAGATGTGGGTCCTTTCTCCCTTTTTTATGATCTCTTTAGGATATAGACCTAGTAGCAGTATTGTTGAATCAAAGTGTATGCACAATTTTTTAGCCCTTTGGGCACAGTTCCAAATTGTTCTCCAGAATGGTTAGATCAGTTCACAATTCTACCAACAATGCATTAGTATTCCAATTTTCCTGCATCTTTTCCAGCATTTTTTTTCCTTTCTGTCATATTAGCCAATCTGATGGGTATGAGGTAATGCTTCAGAGTTGTTTTAATTTCCATTTCTCTAATCAATAATGATTTAGAGCATTGTTTATATGACTATAGATACCTTTAATTTCTTCATCTGAAAACTTCCTGTTCTTATCCTTTGACCATTTATCAATTGGGGAATGATATATTCATTTTTCCCCCAGAAATTATTTCTTTATTTTTAGCTTTCAACATTCATTTCCACAAGATTTTGAGTTACAAATTTTCTCCCCATCTCTCCCCTACCCTCCATCCCAAGATGGCAAGCATACTAATTACTCCTTCCCCCAGTCTTCCCTCTCATATATCCCCCCATAATGATTTGTATTCTTATAAATTTGACTCAGTTCTCTATATATTTTTAAGATGAGACATTTATCAGAAATACTAACTGTAAAAATTGTTTCCCAGCTTTCTTAATCTTGGTTGCCTTGGCTTTGTTTCTGTAAAACCTTTTAAATTTAATCAAATTTAATCAATTAATCAAAATTAAATCAATTTTAATAATCAAAATTATCCATTTTTCATTTCATAATGTTCTCTATCTTATTTGGTCACAAACCCTTCCCTTCTCCACAGAACTGACAGGTAAACTCTTCCTTGCTCTTCTAATTCGCTTATAGTATCACCCTTTGTGTCAAAATCATGCACCCATTTTGATCTTATTTTGGTATACAATGTGAGATGTTGGTCTATACCTGATTTCTGTCATACTATTTTCCGGTTTGCCCAGAAGTTTTTGTCAGTGAGTTTTTACCTCAGAAGCTGTAGTCTTTGGGTTTATCAAAGAGTAGAATACTATAATGATTTATTACTGTGTCTCGTGTACCTAACCCATTCCATGGATCCACCACTCTATTTCTTAGCCAGTCTTAAGTAGTTTTGATGATTGCCACTTTATAATATAATTTTAGCTTTGTTAATACAGGTAAGTCTACCTGCATTTGCATTTTTTCATCAATTCCCTTGATATTCTTGACATTTTGTTCTTCCAGATGAACTTTGTTACTATTTTTTTCTAGCTCTATAAAATAATTTTTTGGGCAGTTAGGTGGCACAGTGAATAGAGCACTGGCCCTGGAATCAGGAGGACCTGAGTTCAAATCCAGCCTCAGACACTTAACACAAATACTAGCTGTGTGATCTTGGGCAAGTCACTTAACCCCAATTGCCTCACCTTCCCCCCTCCAAAAAGCAAAAAAAAAAAAATGAATGAATGAATGAATAAATTAAATAATTTTTGACAGTTTGATTGGTATGGTATTGAATAAGTAAATTTAGGTACAATTGTCATTTTTATTAAATTAGCTCAGCCTACCCATGAGCAATTGGTATTTGTCCACTTGTGTAGATCTGATTTTATTTGTGTGAAAAATGTTTTGTAATTGTGTTCATATAATTCCTAGGTTTGTCTTGGCAGGTAGACTCCCAAATATTTAATATTGTCTACAGTTATTTTAAATGGAATTTCTCTTTCTATCTCTTGTGTCTGGCCTTTGTTAGTATTATATAGAAATGCAAATGATTTGTGTGGGTTTATTTTATATCCTCCAACTTTGCTAAAGTTGTTAATTATTTCAAGTAGTTTTTAATTGATTCTCTAGGATTCTTTAACTATACCATCATATCATCTGCAAAGAGTGATAGTTTTGTTACCTCATTGCCTATTCTAAGCTCTTCAAATTCTTTTTCTTCTCCTATTGTTAAAGCTAATATTTCTAGTACAAAACTGAATAATATTGGTGATAATGGGCATCTTTGTTTCACCCCTGATCTTATTGGGAAAGCTTCTAGCTTGTCCCCATTATATATGATGCTTTTTTTTTTTTTGCTTTTTGGAGGGGGGAAGGCATGGAAATTGGGGTTAAGTGACTTGCCCAAGGTCACACAGTTAGTAAGTGTTAAGGATCTGAGGCCGGATTTGAACGCAGGTCCTCCTGACTCCAGGGCCAGTGATCCATGTAATAATGCCTTCTGATGATTTTAGATAGACACTAATAATCTTAAGGAAAACTCCACTTATTCCTATGCTCTCTAGTGTTTTTAATAGGAATAAGTGCTATATTTTGTCAAAAGCTTTTTCTGCATCTATTGAGATAATCATAGGTTTTCTGTTAGGGCATATGCATTTTAAAAGAGAGTCTTATAGGGGTGGCTAGGTGGCACAGTGAGGGGTGGCTAGGTGGCACAGGGAATAGAGCACTGGCCCTGGAGTCAGGAGGACCTGGGTTTGGATCCAGCCTCAGACACTTAACACAAAAAAATAGTCGTGTGACCTTGGGCAAGTCACTTAACCCCAATTGCCCTCCAAAAAGCAAAAAAAAAGAGAGAGAATCTCATTAATCCAAGACTTTTTAAATTAAATTGACTCATTATGTGAGAGAGGTTTTTTTTTAATCAAGCGGACTTTCTTGGTGTCCCTAAATCATACTAGTTAGCCAATCACCTACTCGCTTTATGTCTATTTTCAGACCTGTCAATCAAACCTTAGCCATAGGGTCGCTGCACATAACCCCACTGCATAGGGACATTGTCTCTGTCATATATGACATATATATTATAGTATGTACTGAGATGCTTCATGTACCTAATGTTGTACTGGGAACCATACTGAGGCAAATGCATGTTAGACTTCTATCCTCAAATCTGACCATAGTAAAAATGGTGATTCTATACATAGAGCTTGAGTAGACCCAGCCATGAAAGTTAGGGGAATTTAGGGGATAGGAAGACAGTTCTACCATTACAATAGGCAAGCTTGTCCCGGGTTTGTTGACCATTCTTTGGTTCGTTGGTCTAGCTTTGGCAAAGTCATTCTGCTGGTCCTATTCTAACCTTAATACCCAAGATTTTCCTGATACCTATGCTCTTCCACTCCACCCCCTGACAGTATCCCTTGTACTCCATTCCTTCACAAACTGAATCTCTTGCCCTATTCTTGGCTCACCTTACCCAGTGGGTATAGCATCAATAAGTTACATTTCTTTAGTGCTTTAAGGTCTACAAAGCACTTTTCCTCACTAGATCTCTGTGATGTAGGTAATATAAGGATTCATATTCTCCTTTTACAGATGAAGAAACTAGGGCTCAGGAAAATCAAGTGACTTGTCCAAGACTGATGATGCTTCCTCCTTGAATCTCATATAGCTAAACTTTTTAATATACTTTTCAGATAAGAATTTAATGTTTAGCTGTCTATATATGTGTTTCATTTTCCTCATAGACTGCAAATAAACTGGTTGTAGCACTTATGTTTCATCTAAGTTTTGTATCTTTCCTCAGTACCCAGTTGGTGCTTTAAAAATGTTTGAATAAGTGAGTGAATTCTATATCCTAGCCAACACATTTTAGCAAAGACCTTCTTTGCTCAAGATGCTATCACACTGTAAATTCTGGACACCTCATGATTTTTGCACATCAACATTTGTAGACTTTACCTGGTGTGAAATATTTCTTAGATTATAGAAAAGGAGAAGGAAATGAAAGTATTTAGATTTAGGTTCTAGTTGACCTTTCCCCCCAAGGGTGGAGTGTTTTTTTTTTTTTTAGTGAGCCTCCTTTAAAATGGTTCAAGATTTCTCAAAGATAAGTGTCAAGCTCCTCTTGCTGCCAAACTCTCTCCCTGGAGAAAAATCAAGTCAGTTTCCATGGCCCCCTCCTTCAATTACTTTCTTACAGTGAGCTGAGAAGAATCTGGTCAAACTCGTCGACAGAATGCAAGGTTCACATATGGTATATGGGTTCAGTGTACCACAATAAAGCTGTCTTTGAATAGGAAGATAACAATATTGCCCTGACATTTTGGTGGGGGTGAGGGATTAAAATTATTTTTGAGAGGCATCGTGGTGGAGTGGAAGGAATTTGGAGTCAGAGAGCCTAGGGTCAAATTCTGGCTCTTACTACCTGTGTGACCTTGGACAAATCATCACAACTCCCTGGACCTGTTTTCTTCCTTTAGATAATCTCTAAGTCCCCTTCCAGGTCTAAAACGCTGCCATTTGTTGCCTGTATGATATTGGGATAAACCTTCAACCTCTTCTCACCTTGGTTTTCTCATCTGTAGAAAAAAAGTTGGACTAGGTGGCCTTTGAGATCCCTTCCAATTCATTATTCTTTTAATATAATTATAGCTGCTGACATATAATGGTTTACTGAGGGGCAGCATGGCACAGAGAGTTGACTTCAGAGTTAGGAAGACCTGGTTCAAATTCTGAGTCAGAAGTCTTGGGTTCAGTTCTCAAATATGACTTTCAGGGCTACCTGCTTGATTCCTGATAGAATCTGATAATGAGATTGAGAGTACAAGTTTAAAGGAATCACTTAATTTCAGAGAAGTAAGGCAACTTTACTGTGCTCATTATTATTTCATAATCTCCAGACATCCAGAGAGCAATGAGTCTTCTCACTGCTGGAGAGCTAGAATAATGGACCATTTTACCTAAGTACCAATGATTTACCCATGTATTATTCCTAGGGTCAACTGTTATGGTGTTTTCTAGATATTCTACCTTTCAAACAAATAAGCATTTTTGCTATTCCTAATACACACATCTGTTTTGTCCTTCTCTAGAACTTCAAATTAGAAGGCTCTCCTATCTACTTTCCCTACCATTTAGTAGCAAATGTTTTCTAAATGGGTGCCTTTGTGGTAAGACATCTGTCATACCAGAGAAAAACTTAGGGATCTGGGGTCAGATTTATTGAAGTATACTTAGGGTTCCCTCATTCTTTTCCTCTTTGGTGTTCCCAAGTTTTAGGATAACTGCTGACCCAGTTGCCTTGAAGCACAATACGTGGCCCTAGGTCATAGGGTGAAAGCAACAAAATGGCTTTCCATCTTTCTTATTATATACAGGAAAAATTTCCTTTGTGACTCAGGTGGTTGTTTTATTGATTTTTCCAGTTTTCAAAATCTTTACCTTATGTAGGACTCAAAGCTCATAGGTTAAATTTTGGTTTATGACTCCAAGGACATTGAGAAGAAATGGTTTATTCAGACATTTAAAAAAAATCATTAGAATAATCTAATACAAGTAATTTCTAATTAAAATTACAATAACAACATATAAAAAATACAGGTTTATTCACTCAAGGTACTTGCTAAGTTTCTCTTTCTACTTTTGCAATTCAATACTAAGTAGGTTTTGGACAGAAAACAGGTATTTTTCCTTGTGCTTCATATTTAAAAAAATATTTCAGAAAGAAGGGAAGAAATGAAATGTTTATGTACATGTTATTTATCAGCAGAAATAAATAAAAGCACTGTTAACTTCCAGAAAGTTAAAATAATATGTTTGTGTACCTACAAAGACATACATGTAAATAAACATTAATTTCTACATAACACAGATATCAAATTCTGATGCCCCCATTTTATCTTTTAAAAGCAAGTCAAGAAGTAGACTTGTAAAACTGTGTTCTTTCTTGCAGGAAAGTGGTATGATTTTTGTTCCCCTCTGCCAAGCAGATATATTCAAATCCCTTTCTTGGAAGGAATGGGAAGAGTGGTAATAGAGAGTAGCCTTAATAAGCAAAGAAGGTTTTAAAATCTGTATCTACAATAAGCTTGAGGACTTGTAATAAAAATGGGTCTACTTGAGAAGGGAAAATATGTTGCTGTATATTAACTTCATAATATTTAGTAATAAACAAATAATATTTTGGGGAGAACTTTCTCTATATGCAAGATCACAGAACTTAATCCTCTATACAAGGTCACAGTTATAGAAACAAAACTTTATCATAGCAGAACAGGGCAACGGAAATTTAGCAGATATTAAATTTATATGTGTTTACTGCTGTACTTACTCCTTATAATGAAAGGGGTCGATACCTAACTAAAAATTTATAGGAAACATGCTCATTTGCATTATTTTCAGATAAGAAGTAGTATATGTGTGTACATCTATGTATAGACACATGAGAAGGCAGATATAGTCTGTTGATATAAAATTTTTAGCACAGTGGCCCCTTGAACAATGAGGCCCTATCTAGCAGTTTCCTGATCAGCATGCTTGCCTTTAATCAGTGGTTCTCATAAAATAATTCCTGAGCTTTGAGACATGTGGGAACAAACTTTATTCATTACTGGGAAGTATAATTTTTCATATTATAGTACCTAACATTTTAATATGGGTCAACAAAACATAAAAAAAATTAGATGCTAGGTCTGAAATCAGGAAGACCTAAGTTCAGAGGGAGGAAGGGAAAGGGAAGCAAGGGAGGAAGGGAGGGAGGGAGGGAGGAAGGAAAGAAGGGAGGGAGGGAAGAAGGAAGAAAGGGAGGGAGGGAGGAAAGGAGGAAGGAAGGGAGGGAGGGAGGGAGGGAGGGAGGAAGCTAAACTAAGGTACTGAATTTATGAAAGAGGTGAAGATGGAAGATTCCCTGAAACCATTTTCATTATCTGAGGAAACCTTGGGAGAGGCATCTTTGAACCAGACTTATCTATGATGTTCCAGAAAGGGAGAAGGATAATTATGCATGTTTATGTGTTAGAACCTGGAAATGATTGATGAAGTACATGTAATAATAGGTTGGTTGGATCAGAGTCCTTGTGTAAAGCTCTGTCAGTGTCATGATATGAAAAATATGCTTGCTCTTTCTGTTTGTACATAATGTAGGAAGTACTAGATGGTTCAGGGCTGCTAAGGAAAATCAAATGCAGCAAAATGTCCTAATTCAGAGCAAAGGGGAAGAAGTTAATTTCAAATTAGGAAAAAAAAAAGTCTAAAGTATAAAACTAAAAAGAAACGCAGTTTTATGATTGTTCAGTACATACAGAAACTTGAACTACTAATAAAGTGTTGACTAGAAGAGGTTTATAGGGCCCACCTAGGATTCCATTGTAATCAATGAATTTCTTGTTTGAAACTAAATGAACTGAAGCACATGACAATAATAATTTGCTGAGCCTATTCTTCATAGATGTGCAAAAATAAACTTATGGCAACTAGATGGTGCAGTGGATAGAGCACTAGGTCTTGAGTCAGGAAGATTCATCTTCATGAATTCAAATCTGGCCTCATACACTTACTAGCTGGATGACCCTAGGCAAGTCACTTACCCCTGTTTGCCTCAGTTTCCTCTTCTGTAAAATAAGTTGGAGGAGATAACCCCAAATGGCATTACAATGAGACATGACTAAAAACAACTAAACAATAATAAAAATTAACTTTAGCTTAGCTTTTCTCTGAGTTGTCACAAATCCTCATTTGGTGACTTATCAATTAGCTAAATTGTATTAGACTAGCTAGTTATCTAGACTGGAGGAAGAAAGAAAGAAAAAGAAAAAAGGCAAGAGCAAGTATCCCTATCAACTATTAATGGCCCACGATATGGAAGTTTAGGGTTGCACTGAAAAATGATGTTCACAGCAATAATGCCAAGGTTCCCTCAATCTCCAGTTTTCTGTTGCATAATTTCCTGCTGTATAAATTGTCCTTGACTTGGAAATGTTCCTATTTCCAGCTCCAATCTTTTTGACAAATGTTTTGTCGGTTGTTCATCACTCAGAATTTTATGGATGCTGTCCTGCCAGCACCTTATTTTTAAAAGAGCCCTTTGGCAGGCTACCAGAGGAATGCTACCATGAGAGATTTCAGGCTTGGGATCCCAGCTGTAGCAGTATTTGGTGATAGTTGCTGTGTCTTTTTTATGGCCGCTGTTGTTCATCTTTCGAACACTTAACCAAGTCCTTGGCAGTGATGGAGGAAATCTTCCATGTGATTATAAAAATAAATCTCAAAGTATCAGGTTCCTGCTTGCAGTGTTTCTGTCCTATGACTTTGAAGTGGCCACCTGTGAGATGATATAAATTTTTATCCTTAGAATCATAAAGTTAAGTTTATGTAGTCCATCTCTTAGCCTTCAGGAAGGAACGTATTTATATCGCTCCAGAATGATAGACGTTTGCCTTTCTGAAAAATCCCCAGAGAGGGAGTTTTCCTTTGGCAACACATTCTAACATCTCGCAGAGCTGGCAGTCAGGCAAGCAATCAGTCAACAAGGGGTTCTTAAGCACTCACTATGTGGCAGAGTGAAAGTTCCTCCTAATGGCTAACCGGGATGTCTCTTATTGCAAATCAAGCCCATTCCTTTTTGCCTTTCTTCAGGCTGACATTCATACAATAAATACCATCATTCACAATAAATCTCACATCACAGATCAGAAGACAATTGCAAAATTCTCCATCAGTCCTTTGATCTTTAGACCAAGTTATCCAGGTTGCTTCAGTTTTTTTATTAGTGAGGTTTTTTTTGCCAATCTTTTATCATGTGCATCACTGTTCAGTTGTGTACAACTCCTTGTGACTCTGGGGTTTTCTTGGCAAAGATACTGGAATGGTTGGCCATTTCCTTCTCCAGCTCATTTTATAGATGATGAAACTGAGGCAAACATGGTTAAGTGACTTGCCCAGGGTCACACAGCTAGTAAGTGTCTGAATTTGAACTCAGATGGACTGGCATTCTATCTACTGCACCACCTACCTGCCCATCATGCATATTGCTCTTTGGAATTTGTTACTACTTATTCATGTCTTACTGTAGTGGAGGCCTCTCTACAGAGAGATGATCTTGAAACTTCTTATGGACTATATTTATACATCCTAGTAATAATAATAGCTTACAGTATAAGGCATGGAAGGTCAACAAAGAACTTTCTTCATAACAACACAACAAGTAAGGTAAAATAGTAAACAAATTCTGTCGATATCTTTTGCTTTTATATCACAAATTTTACACATTTACACACATCCTAAGGATGCATCTGTGCCCAAATTTATTGTTTTCCAGACCAAAAGCCATTTGAAGATCTTGTGTGAGGGTACTGGTGTATCGTTAATGCTACTTGTAGCTGCTGTGGGGATGTAAGACCAATAACACCAGCACACTGCAGGGCTGCTAGCACAGGTTCTTTGATCTGCTTTTCTAAAGGAAAGACAGCTTCAAAGGGGTCAACAACCTTACTTTAATTAAACAATGCAGACAGATAAGTAGAAAGAAGTGAGTATCCAAGAAAGAATCCAATAAACAGGGCTCTAACTGTCTAAACAAAGTAATAGATACATAATCAACAGACCAGGGAGCCCCAACATCTGGGTTCACATTCATAGCTGGGGGCTCCTTAATAACAGCTACTCAGAGTGACTGTCCTTCCATGAGCAAGCCCCCAAGGCAATACCATTCCCCCAGAATATATATACATGCTTTCAGCTAATAGGCTCAGAGCCAGAAGGCACCAAAGCCCATGTGACTCAGTACCTGATTGGCTCAGAGTCTACAGCTGTGAATTACCAGAGTTCAAAGGAGATTAATCCTTCTGATGTTTACAATTTAGCATGAGCCTGGAAACTGAATTCCAACTATAAGAAGAAAAAAACAATAAAAATCCCACCTTGTTTGCCCTTACAATTGGTCACGTGGGTCAGACTGCACAGGATCTGAGAACCAGCAAGCTGTAGGTTGAGGCCTGTACAGAGCCAGTCACAAGAAAAGTACCAGGCTTCAGTTGGGTGTTGGACATGCTTTTGTGCTTACTCTGTGTGTTCTCGCTCAGAGAAGAAGTGATGCCTGCTTGGGAAAGTCAGGATTTGAGGGGCAATATCTAAGTTTGTTCAGAACCAAGAAAAAGGAGAACTGGCTATTTGTCCAATCACAAAGAAATACATTATAGATTCATGTTCTTGTCTCCCTCTGGGATGTAAAAGAAGGCCAGATTATGGGGAATGGGAGCAACTGAGCAGCAGCCAGTCCCTGAATGTTCTTTCTCAGAGTCATCCACACCAGAGAAAGCCAAATCAAGGTGAAGAAGTGTCATTAGAATGAAGGAGCACTGGATAATGTGTGTTTCTGACTAAAAGCTTAAAATTTTTTTTAAAAAAAGTATCATCTTGAACAATCTTCTCATTTCATAAATTAGGAAACTGAGGCTCTAGGTGGAGCCAAGATGGTGGAATGGAAGCAGTCACTTTTCTAAGCTCCTCCATGAATCCCGTCACTAAACTTTAAAAAGTGAATCTGAACGTATTTTGGAGTGTCAGAATCCACTGGGAGATGGAGCGAGGCAGAATCCAGCCCAGAAAAGTGTCCACATTGGTCGGGGCAGAGAGGAGCACAGAGCACATTGGGGCTGCAGCAGCTTGGACTAGAGAGTGGACTACAGCAGAGAGAGAAGGAGCCCTAGCCAGCAGACTCACCCACCCCAAGGGCCATTTGCAGCTGTCTCAAGAGCATCTCACCACAGGGTGGGAGGACCCATTGGAGCTGGGTAAGAGAAAGCTCAGGGCCTGCAGCAGAGACAGCAGCTTCTCCTGGGGCTATCAGCCCTAAGCCTGGAAGTTTAAAAATCACCTGCCTGATTTTCCAGGGGCCAGGATGGCAAATAAACTCTGGCTGCTCCGATTCCCCCTCCCTGACCAAGAAAACCCAGAGATAAATGTCCTACCCAGAGTAAAATCCTGAAATAGCAGAAATAGCCTCAGGTTTAGCAGTCATGGAGAAAGGATATAACTGAGGCAGTAAGAAGTCTGAAGAGAAGAGAAAGAGGGGTCCCAGCAAGGCTCACTTCACCTGAACAGCAAAAGCCTGCCTGAGCTGTAGCCCAGGGGCACAAAGGCAGAAATCTGAAGCAGTCAAACCACCCCTCCCCCTCAGATTACTCTGTGAGCCTCAGAGGAACTCAGGGGAAACACTGAGAATCCTGGCCTCAGCCTCAATCTAGACACCCAGAGGCTACAGCACACAAAGTCAACAACCAGGCACCTAGTTGCCAGCCTGAGAAGCTTGGGTCAGAGCCCTCTGTACTCCAGGAGCAGAAATACACTTTAAAGGACAGGAAATAGGCAATTATAATAGGCCAGAAGCAACTTGCAAAGGCAAGATCAAAGACATTAGAATCTTATTATTCTGAATGACAAGAATCACTTTCAGGAAACACCATGGACTCTGTGTCCACACCTGAGACAACAGAGGGAAATATGAACTGATCTCAAGCCCAAAAAGCATTCTTGGAGGAGCTCAAGAAAGATTTTAAAAGTCAAATTAGGGATGTAGAAGATAAATTTAAATCTACAGTGACCAAATTGGTAAAGAAACTGAGGCTCAGGGAAATTAAATGACTTGTCATACAGAGATAAAATTTGATAGTATATCCTATGATTCTCCTTACCACAATGTCTCCTTAGATTAATGCAGATTTGACTTTCAAATTGCATGGTTTTCCTCTTAATGAAACAAAGGTTTTTAACTTTTTTCCTGTTTTCAAATATTTTATTTTTTTTACTTACATGTAAAAACAATGTTTTTTTTATCTTAAACATAGCCATTTATTTAACAATAAAGCAAAATAAACATCATAACTCCATATATTAATGTTTTTTTCAATTACACGTAACAATTTTTAACATTTGCTTTTTTAGATTTTGAGTTCCAAATGCTTCCTTGACTACCCACTTGATGAGAAGACAGTCAATTTTATATAGGTTATACATAAGCAGTCATGCAAAACCTATTTCCATATTAGTCATATTGTAAAAGACAGACCAAAAAAAAGAAAAGAAAAGCCAAGAAAAATAAAGTGTTTTTTTTTTTTAATATGCTTCAATCTGTACTCAGACTCCATCAGTTCTTTCTTTGAATGTGGATAGCATTGTTCATCATAAATCCTTCAGAATTGTCTTGGATTACTGTATTGCTGAGAATAACTAATTCATTCACAGTTGATCATCATAGAGTATTGCAGTTACTGTGTACACTGTTCTCCTGGTTCTGCTCATTTCACTTTGCATCAGTTCATATAAATTTTTCCAGGATTTTTTGAAAGCATTCTGCTCATTATCTCTTATAGCACGATAGCATTCCATCATGATCATATACTACAACTTATTTGGCCTTTCCCCAGTTGATGGACATCCTCTCAATTTCCAATTCTTTGCTACCACAAAAAGAGTAAACAACACCCTAGGAAATCTGGGTAAGCCTACTACATGTTCAGGCTGACATATGAAGGAAGGATGGTACACCAGCTATTCAGAGAAACAATTCTCTCCAAGCTAACTTATATCTAAAGGGGCTCCCTGTCCTGAGTCAGGCTAAAAGAGCTGTTTGCATAACTATCCAGGATTCAGCCCCATGACTACCACTCCTATCTAGTCCCTCCCCAACACCAATTTCTCTTGTTCTAATTTATTCTTCACACCAATGGAACATTACTTTTTCTATCGAACAGATACAATCATGTTAGTCCCCTCTTCAAAATCATTTCATGGCTTTCAATTATTTATGAATTAAAGGTGAAAATCCATAGCATAGGATTCAATACCCTCCCTAGGCTGATGTTTTACTTTTCCAAACATGTTGTACACAGCTCCGTACCAGTATACCAGGCTCCAGTCAAACTGTATCTGCTTGTCAGTCCACACTTTCCTACTTTAATTTCTTTGCTTAAGCTGATCCCTGTGCTTAGGACACCCAGTCCTCCTCCTTGCCTGCTGAAATCCTATCTGCTTTTCAGAATGACTTAAAAGTCTCTTCCAGAAAAACCTCCCATGATTTCTCCAGTGGAAAACCAATTCTTCTTTCTCCCTACTTCTACTAGTATTTTGTGTGTGCCTCTCTTATGCATCTGATTTCATCTGGGCGGGATGGGAAGCAAGAAGAATCATCACTGTGGGGGTGTCTTTCCTTCACTACTTAGCTCCTCCATCTAAGGCTAGGACTCAGAGAAGGGTCAAAAGCAATCTCTGCCCTTAGGGAGCTCACATTCTAATAAAAGAAGCAGCGTGGAAAAAAAATTACATACATACATGATATATACAGAGTAAATGGGAGGTAACCTCAAAAGGAAGGTGGTAACATTAAGGGGAACAGATAAGACTTCTTGTAGAGTGATATTTTTAGCTAAGACTTGAAAGCAGCCAGGGAAGCCAGCAATCAGATGAGAAGAGAGAGCATTGCATGCATGGGGGACAGCCAGTAAGAAATATAAGGAGTCAGGAGACAGAGTATCTTGTGTGAGTAACAGGAGGAGGCCAGTATCACTAGTTCATTTGCTATGTGGAGGGGAGTAAAGTATGAGAAAACTAAAAAGGTAAGAAAGGACCAGGGTATTAATGACTTCTAAAACCAAATAGGATTTTATATTGGATCACGGAGATAATAGAAAACCACTGGAGTTTATTGAATAGAGGAGTACAATTATCAGAACTGTTCTTTAGGAAGATTTGCTAGTTGAATAAAAGATGGACTAGAGTTGGGAAAGGCTTGAGGCAGAAAGACCAATTAGAAAGCTATTTCAGTAGTCTAAGAATGAGGTAAGAGGAAGAAAAGTAAAGAGATCTAGGCTGTGCAGGTGACAATGGGCCATGGCTGCCAAGCCTATGCCAGTGCCTGAGCCTTAAACACAAGGGGTGTACCAGCAGGGCCATGCATGCAGCATTTACTGTGGTGCCACCAAGTCACATTATTATAGCTCCTAGCATTCGTTTGGCATGTGATTCAAATATACATTGTGGCTGGGGCTCAATGTTCATTCAAAACCATAAC
This sequence comes from Petaurus breviceps papuanus, assembly GCF_028583685.1. Classification (NCBI taxonomy): domain Eukaryota; kingdom Metazoa; phylum Chordata; class Mammalia; order Diprotodontia; family Petauridae; genus Petaurus; species Petaurus breviceps. The sequence goes on from NW_027187419.1 coordinate 61,897,645, forward strand.
TAATGAGTTCCCACCAACATGTTATTGGCCAACAAAAAGACACATAATTTTAAACAAGAAATGTTTAATTTAACACAGCAGCAAGATATATGAATAGGAATGGATCCATGATTTAATTAATATGGGGAACTTCCAAATTAGGAAACTCTCTCTACCAACACAGGTTGGCACCTGTCTGAAACTTAGAGTTTTAAAGAGTTGCCTAAAGCCCTGAGAGATCAAATGACTTGTCCAGAGTTAAATGGTCAAGTAAGACTTGAATCCAGGTCTTCTTTGTTCTTAGAATGGCTATTGAACCATTATGCTATGCTACTTTTTTATAGCAAATTAAGGGGCAAAAAAGATTTCCCCAAAGCCACAAAAGAGCACTCTCCCACAGCTTACATCAAATAAAGGGTGGGAGGGGTAATTTATATGCAGAGAACACATGTGATCAAGGAACATTCATAAAAGGTTATATCTAAATCCTTCTTTGGGGATCTATCCCACAAATAGCCAAGAAAATGTGTGAATGGTGCATTTACACTGGAAACATGTTTGGTCCAGATACCAATATGAATGGCACACAAAGAAGGACATGCCAAGACAGGGCATGTATGTGGCTGAGGCAACTCACACCTCTGATGCTTTAGATAGATGCCAATGTCCACTGGCAATGTGATCATGACACTGCTTGCTAGTTATGGTTCCTCTACTCGGCATTACATATCCCTTCCCCTCTAGATCTCTTAACTGTGAGGCATTGCACCAGCTCTTTTGGATACCCCCACTAGCCTCTACTGAAGAGTTAGATGAGCTGTTGTCTGCTACCATCTGCTAGTCTTAAGCCTCTTTGGGACATTTGCCACTCTCTGCTACCATCTGCTGGGGTCTAGCAAGCAATGAGCCTCTCCCTTGTAAGGGAGGGACTAAAACAGTTTTAGTGTCTCTCTACACACACCTACTCCCAGAGTACAGTACACAGACTGTGATGCCAGATAGACAGAAAAGCCAGCAGAAGTTACCAGGCTAGGATTTAGTCTGTTTTCCTGACCTTCTCTGGATTCTACTCAAAGACCTTGCTTCCAGTAATTATCTGACTTGGAGTTAGGAAATTTCCTTTCAAGACCTTCCAAATCCCTAATTATTAGTCTCAAGCCACTACAGGGATTTTCTAGACAAAATCCATGAAGAAACTGTGTGGATACAAGTTAAGAGGCTCCCATCAGCCTCTCTATAGCCTCCCTACCCTATAATGCTCCTCACTGGTAGACTTGAGCTCCAAAAGAACCAAGACCAAGGTAAAGCTGTCACCTCTCACCTTAGATCCCCACCCCCTTTTCAATTCCTGCCTTTATTATTTATACCTGGCAACAACAAAAATTATTCATCTTTGTTTAATATTCTTGCCAGATCAGCATGCACTGGTTTCCCTACACATCAGTAGTATTCAAGAGATGTGCCATATCACTTCGGAATATACTAAAGATACTATAGAAGTTTGGCAAATGACATAAAGAACTTTACAAATAGCCATTGAGTTGTGAGTGTCTCTTTCAAGCAGACTTTGGGATTTGTTACTTTCTTGTACTAACAGGTCACAATAACAAACAGATCATCTCTAAGATTTCCTTTAATCAGAATTTTGCATTCAACTTGGACGTCCTTATGACTCTATTTAACTCATGTGTCTAGGGCCTCTGAGTGACATTCAAGCCTGAATATAATCATTTTTCCAACAAGAGAAGTAATGATCACTGATTCCAGGATAGGGCAAAAGGAAGCAGTGACTAACATACCATAACAGCCTTTCAGATTGTCTTTTTAAAAAAAAAGTCCTTCAGCCCACAAATATCTTATTTGTCTCACAAATGTGTACCAGGTCTGTCTACATTCACCAATACAAACCTCTCCCTGTCTGATTCCAATCACCCCCCATCTTCTTCAGCAAGGACCCTCTAGGTCTAAAAATAACAATGACCTCAACAATAAATAACATTTGTGTAGCTCTGTGAGTTTTTCAAAACTCTTTACATACGTTCATTTCATTAGGTCTATGGTTGTCACTAGGCCAGGGTGAGAGGACAGAAGCTAATGGCTTACTGAGCTAAGAATTTTCCTATCAGGTGATCTAGGGGAGGGAGGGAGAGAAAATTTGAAACTCAAGGAATTGTGGAATTGAATCTTGTAAACTAAAAGTAAACAAACAAATTAATAAAGACCAAAAAATTAAAAAAAAAATTTTCCCATCTCAGACACAGGCTTTTTGGAATGCTAACAAAAAGTAAAAAAAAAAAAAGGGTTCTGGGTATATGTTAATCTTATAGATCCATTGTCCAATTTATATTTATTCTGCCCTGGTTACTTTACTAACTTTACTTTGGGACCAAGGTGCCAAGGACTGGACTAATTTTCCATGTGGTACAGAGGTTTGGGAGTAGGGAAGGGGGGACACCATTTCTGGCTTTGTGGGAAAGGGGCTGGTAGTCTTGGCACACTCAGAGCAGTGAAAAAGGTAAACATGGGCATAGGGTAATAATAACCCCCTTGAGGATCAATTGACTAAAATTTTGAGGTCTTCTGGTAAATTTCAACCTACTGTTGAGGGAGCCCTGATGGAATCTTTTCTCCCAAATTTTCCAAGAGTCTCTGGGATAGTAATTCTCTTGGCACTTTGCATGTAACAAATGGACTAGATTGGAGCTGGCTGGAAGCCAGATGATCTGAGAAGGTCTAACCTGGAGCTCTAGGAGGAGGTCTGGGTATGTTTTTGGAGCATCATGGGAATACATAAAGAAAGAAGCAGTATTTGAGACCTGAGGATCTCAGCTCAAATTCTGACTGTGCCATTTGCTACCTGTGTGACCTTGGGAAATGGCTTACCTTCTCTGAATTTCAGCTTCTTTATCTGAAAAAGGAATGAGTTGGACAATATGGTCTCCAAAGTCCTTTCCAGCTCTAAATCTATGACCCTATAATATAGGGAGGTAAGAAGCTGGCATCAGAGATATCTAGTAGGTAACAGGAGGAAGGTTATGAAAGACAGTTGGAAAGCTAGCAACAGGCAAAGACCCGGACAGGCCCTCAGTCAGAATCAGAACTGTCTGTTATAAAGCAGCAGGAACCTAGACACAGAGACTTTGGTGTACAACAGGACTCCAGTGCCCCCTAATACCAGTGATCCCCATTTATACAGCGCTATAAATTTTACAAAACACTTTTGGGAAAATAACACTGAGAGGTAAGCAGCTCAAATATTACTGTCCCTATTTTGCAGGCAAAGAAACTGAGACTAAGAGAGTCTGACTTGCTGATCATCACATCAATCAACAAATATTTATGAAGTACCTACAGTTTACTAGGTCTTGTGCTAACGGCTGGGAATGCAAAGAAAGGCAAAAGATGATCCCTGCTCTCAAGGAGATCATGGTCTGATGATGGAGATAACATTCAAAAAACTATGTACAAATAAGGTGTGTGTGTACATATATATATACACACATACATATATAATTATAAATTATATATAATTTTATATATAATATAATGTTAATATTATAAATCTGTTATTATATAAGATGAATTAGACATCAAAACAGAGGGAAGGCATTAAGTGGGATCAGGAAAGGCTTCTTATAGAAGGTGAGATTTTAGCTGGGACTTGAAGGAAGTCAGAAAGGGGAGCTGAGGAGGGAGAGAATTCCAGGTATGGGGAGTAGTCAATGAAAATGAACAAAACTGGGAGATCGAGTGTCTTGTAAGAGGAACAGTAAGGAAATCAGTGTCACTGATAACAGAATATGGGAAGTGGGGTAGGGAGAAATAAGGTGTGAGAAGATAGGAAAGGTAGGAAGGAGCCAAGTTAGGAATGGAGAGGGAAGGGAACAGCATAGCTTAAAGCCAAACATAGATTCCTGGGGGCATTAAAGTCTTTCAACAAATTTCACAATGAACCACTAATGACTGTTTTGGGGGTCGCATCATTCAACCAGTTTAGAAAAACAGCATTAAGAGACTTGCCAAATACTTTCCTAAAAATCAGGTAATACCTCAGAGTATTTGTTTCCTTGATTTACTAGTTTGGTGGCCTAGTAAAAACGACAATGGGGTTAGAAGGCATGACTTATCTTTTATAAAGGCATAATGACTTTTCATAATTACTACTATCTTTTCTAGATGTATATTAGCTATCCTTTTAACAAGACATTCTAGAGTTTTGTCAAGAATCCAAGTCAAGCTCATTGGCCTACAGTTTATAGACTCTACTCTCTTCCCTCTTGACCCCCTTTAAGAAAAATTGAGACATTTGCCTTTCTGCAATGCTGCTGTACTTTTTCTGTTCTCCATAATCTTTTACAATTCACTAACAGTGGCCTAGCAAAGACATCTGTTAGTTCTTTCAGTGTGCTGGGTTATTGTTCATTTGGGTCTGACGACTTGAACTCCTCAAGGCCAGTTAAGTGCTTTCTTTGATTTTTTTTTTTTGCTTTTTTGGAGGGGCAATTGGGGTTAAGTCACTTGTTCAAGGTCACATGGCTAGTCTTTTGTGTTAAGTGTCTGAGGCTGGATTTGAACTCAGGTCCTTTTGATTCTAGGGCCAGTGCTCTATTCACTGTACCACCTAGCCGTCCCCCAGTTAAGTCTTAAGATCTCCCTAATTGATATCAGTATCAACTCTGAAGAATCCAGAGTCCCTATACTAAAAGCTAAGAAAAGGTTGTCTGTCCATAAAACTAAGACACACCCCATTTCTAGAGCTTCAAACCAAATATGTAATTACAGTCAGGTTTGTTTTGGAGATATTTGGGGTAGCATTCTGTAACTGAAAGTATTTGTTCATTAGTAAGAAGAGAAATGAAAAATCAAAATCACTGTAAGATTTTACTGAGATGAAATTGGCAAAAATGACAAACAATAGAAATAGTCATCATTAAGGAGTCTGAGATAGGAAGAGAGGTACACTAATGCACTGTTGAGGGACTTGTGAATTGGTCTAACCATTCTAGACAGCAATTTGTAATTATGTTAATTAAATGATGAAAATTTCAATAGACTTTGACCCAAAGATCCCACTGTCCCATATACCCCAAGGAGGTAAAAAGAAAAAAAAAAAACAATTGGGAAATGGCTAAACAAATTTGTGCTCCATGGGTGTTATGAAACATCATGTCAGTGTAAGAAATAATGAATGTGAAGAATTCTAAGGATGGGGTGGGTGGCTGGGAATAATAGAGCCATGATATCTTTGGTATAGGCAATCCGAACAAACTGGACACCTCCACAATTGGTATCTTAGAGAATCCCCTACATAGGGAGGGACAGGATTTGAAAAGTGGTTAGGGCAGATAGCTCTGGAGTCAACTGGGAAAGAGCAAGAGGGAGACTTAATATTCTTTTCAGCGGCAGCTAGGTAGCACAGTGGATAAAGTGCTGGACTTGGAGTCAGGAAAACCTGAATTCACATATGACCTCAGACACTTATAAGCTGGGTGACCCTAGTCAAGTTCGATTAACCTTAGCCTCAGTTTCCCCAGTCTGTAAAGTGGGGATAATAATACCTCTCAAGGTTGTTGTGAGCATCAAAGGAGATTATAGTTGTAAAGCAGGGATGGGGCACCTGTACCCTTAAGGCCACATGTGGCCTTCTAAATCCTTATGTGTGGCCTTTTGACTAAATCCAAATTTTGCAGAACAAATCTTAATTTGGATTTGTTCAAAAGACCATACCTGAGGATTTAGAAGGCCACATGAGGCCTTAAGGCCTTAGGTTGCCCATCCCAATAATATCAAACACGTAGCACAGTAGCTGGCACATAGTAAGCACATAGTAGGCACTAAATAAATGCTTATTCCCTTCCCTCTCCATTTTCATCCAGCTCTATGACATTCAGAAACCTACCCTTTAGGAGATTTGATAGCCAATAAGAGTCATGGAATTGACAGCCTGGGCAACTTCCTAGGTATAATGGTGATGTTTGCTTAAAAACAGGGCTGTGCCTCTCATAAATCACAGATTTAAAGCTTGAATGGACCTCCATCCAAGCTCTAGATACAAAACTTTGAATCAAAATCCAGTCCTCTTTCCACTCTCCCATGCTGCTTCCTCTGCTGGGACAGCTAACACCTCCTCTCCCTGCTCCTCCAGTGCTGGCTTTCAAAGCAACAGGACATGTTTTTACTAGGAGCTATAAAATTCCTGTTCACAGAGTTCAGCACCCAGCATACCCAGCAGGCCTGTCTCATTCATCACTGCTCAGACCTTCACACAGAGACTTCCTCCATCACTGGCTTCTGAAATGGAAGAGTCCCAAACCTGGGCTTTATGGCTGGCATTTCCTTCCATCACATGAATGTGATCAGCAAGTCTCTTTGTCCTCTGGTTTTTGGCAGGAAATGGGCCTTATTCTTACATTTAATTCCCAAACAAGTGTCTAGACTGGGGTGGGTGGGGAGGGGAGAGGTACTCCAAATCCCTATTGATTGTGCCTAATGGAGGAGAGGTTCATTTGAGGTTTTGCCCATTGGTTTATATTAAAGAAATACTTGTGATGAATAGCAAAATAAAAATTTGTGCTTTAAAAAGAGAAATAAAATTGTAATGTCTCTTTGAAGACTGGAAAAAATTAAAATTTGGAAAGAAGAAACAATTGGAGCACACAAGAAATTAGCTCAAATAATTTTTTAGGATAATAAGAAGTTAAGAGGCAACAGGGAATAGTGGAGAGAAGGCTGGCCTCAAAGGCAGGAAGACCTGACCAGGTTTAAGTTCTCCCTCAAACATATGCTACCTATGCAACCCCAGGCAAGTCAGTTAAACTCTCAGTGCCCTCAAACAAATCTCTTAAGGCTTCAGATTCAAAGAAGCTACTGAGCAGCATTAGTCAAGGGCAAAGGAGGCGGGGGAACCTGTGGCCTCAAGCCCCATGTGGCCTTCTAGGTCCTCATGTATGGCCCTTTGACTGAATCCAAACGTCACAATTTAAGTTTAGATTCAGTTAAAGGGCCACATTAGAGAACCTAGAGGGCCACATGGGGCCTCGAGGGCACAGGTTCCCCACTCCTGGTCAAGGGCATTTCCCCAATGAAAGAGTCCTATACCAATGAAATCTCAGGTCCAGTAATACTCCTTCCCTCCGTAAAAGAGGCATGAATTCATCACAAGGATTTAAAAAAAAAAACTTGCTTTCAACTAAAGAAGAAAGAAAATCACTGGGTACAAGGCTTAGCTCTGACATTTACTAGCTGTCTGATCCTGGGCAAATTGGGGCAGCTAGGTGGTGCAGCAGACAAGAGTGCTGGGCTGGAGTCAGGAAGACTGATCTTCTTCAGTCCAAATCTGGCCTTAGACACTTACTGTGTGACCTGAGCAAATTGCTTGTTTGCCTCAGTTTCCTCATCTGTAAAATGAGCTGGAGAAAGAAATGGTAAATCACTCCCGTATCTTCCAAGAAAACCCCAAATGTAGTCACAAAGAGTGGTAGACAACTGAAAACAATGGAACAACAATGACTCCAAGCAAATCATTTACTCGACAAATTTGTTCTATTTATGCGCTCTTGAAGAAACAAATAATTAAGGATTAAATAATAAAGCTAGAAGTCAGGAGATGTGCACGCTAGTTGTGGCTACACCACTAATTAGCATGTAGTGTGATCTGAAACAAGGCATCTCTGGGCCTCTGTTTCCTTCTAATACTGTGGATTGGAACAGTTTGTCAATCAATATAACCATTATGCACCAAGCACAGTGTTAGGCTCCAGTAACCCAAAGACAAAAAGCAAAATGTAGGTAAATGAAAAATCCGGGGACACAAGGTCATCTTGAAGGTGAAGGGACTGGCAACTAGAAGAGGGGACAGAGGGAATGGAAAGGTCTCATGCAAAAAGTAGTGCTTGAGATGAGTCTTAAAGGAAACCAGAGAAACCAAGAGGCAAAGGAAAGGAGGGAGAACATTCTAGGCACAACGGATGGATAGCCGGTGCAAAGATACAGAGATAGAAGGAGTGTTACATGGGAGGACCAGTTTGGCTGGATCACAGTGCACATGAAGGGGCTTCATGTGTAAAATGACTGGAAAGGTAGGAAAGGGCTGGATTGTAAAGAGAACTCAATGCCAGAGGAGTTCATCTTTGTGAGCAGCTAGAGCTTATTGCATAGGAGACAGAAAAGTGTTGACATGAATTGTATGTGTGAAGGATCAGAATAATGTAAGGAAATAAAATATAAGGGGGAAAGAATGTCATATGGGAGTGTAAGAAGAGACCACTCCCCTCTGAAAGGAAGAGAATAAGCAATATATGTGCCAGGCACTGCGCTAAGCCTTAGTTCTACAAATATCCTCTAATTAGACCTTCACAACCACCCTATGAGGTAGGTGCTATTATAATCCCCATTTTACAAATAAATAAATTGAGGCAAACAGGATGAGTGACTTACCCAGAGTCACACAGGGAATAAGTGTCTGAAACTGGATTTGAACTCATATGTCCCAACTCCAGGCCCAGGGCTCTATCCATCATGTTACCTAGCTGTGAGGCCAACGTGACAATGACTTGTTACCTTAAGAACTAAACAAGCAAACAACAACAAAAAAAAGATTTTAAATGAAAAGATGATATTTAATTATTTATATATAAGAACAATGTTTAAAAGAAATAAACAAAAAGAACTCAAAAAAATCTGATCCTGGATAAATGTCATATGTTTAAGGCCTTAATTGGGTTGGGAAATGGGAAGAAAAAATCTGTTTGGGAGTACCAAACTTGAATTCAACATTGAAGGTTCCCAGAATTTGGTTCTACCTTGCTTTTGGAACCTTATTTCTTACTGATCCCCTCCAGAAGCCATGCTGTATCCAAATTGAATTGTGCCCTCCCAACTCTATGCCCATGTCTGGAATGTCCTCAGTAATGTGGGGGTGGAGACTGGGGAAGTGGGGGTGGGGAGGGAGAGTAAGAGTATTGGTGAATGATGGAGCTTGAGAGCATGTGCAGCACTGGCTCTGGGTCAGATAGCAGTAAGAAAGTGAAGGAAGAAACCCCTCTGGGGCAGTGGCTTTGGGGTTCAGCATCCAAAGCTTTTCCCAGCCTCCCAGGGACATTTCTTCACAGTCTCGTCTAGCCCTATGATTCTATGACTTATGGGCAGTGCCAGCACTGCATAAAAGTGGTACACCAATCTCCTTTATATATCAGAGAGCACAGGACAGCTCCTGGCAGGCTTTGCCTTTGTGTAATTCCTCAAAGCTCAGCAAGGAGGAAAGTTTTCAGCAGTCAAACAAAAGAGGTGGACACCAGAAGGGAATAAGGTAAAAGAGTTAAGCAGAAAGGAAAAGGGGATGGCTTCAGTCCCAATGACCTTGGGGGCCAACCAGACTTCCCTTCCTCACATAAAGGAATTTCAGAAAGGATACTAACCTCTATCCAAAGAGGCTTAGCATTGACTTTGTCCCCTGTCATTCTTATTCCACACGAAAAAGAGCAAACAGTTTCAGAGTAAGACTGGAGTCACTGTTTGGAGTAGCTAAGTTGATCGTTTCATATCTTCAGAAAAGGAACAAGCATCCCTGTGTTAAAAAAAATAGATAGATAGATAGATAGATAGATAGATAGATAGATAGATAGATAGATAGATAGATAGATGATAGATAGATGATAGATAGATGGATGATAGATAGATAGATAGATAGATAGATAGATAGATAGATAGATAGATAGATAGATAGATA
>NW_027187419.1:61907360-61934464 GCF_028583685.1 Petaurus breviceps papuanus
ATAGATAGATAGATAGATAGATAGATAGATAGATAGATAGATAGATATTCTGCTAACTCACAAAGAACAGAACAAAGGATAGATAAAATCACTTCTTCCCCTCAAGACTCAGTCTAGGTATCACTTTCTACATGAAGCATTTTCTGATTCCCTCTTCTGGTACCTTCCTTGTACTTCAACTACCTTGCACTTATTTAGAGATTTATTATTGCTATAATTATATTATCTCCATATTATATTGTATCTACATGTTAAAATTTTTGCATGAGGGTTTTTTATATACTTCACAAAATATAGAGCAACTGGGGCAAGTAACCCATCAAAATAACAGAGGGAGAAGAGAAGAGGGCCCAGGGTAGAGTTTGGAGGGTATCCGCAGTTAACAGGCGTCACCTGGATGAAAATCTAGCAAAAGAAACTGAGTAGTTAGGTAGGAAAAGAACAAATTGGTAAAATTTCAGAAGAACATGGAATCAGGAAGTGGAAGGTCCATGGGAATTGGTATGGAGGACCCAGTGGAAGAGAAAGGACAGTAGCCTGGAAGGCAGGCTTCAGGATTCAGGTCATCTGGTGGCAGATAGTAGGCAGAGGGTCAGATAGGCATGTCCCTGTATACATTAAGGACACAGTCACAGAAAATACATTTGAGGACATACCTATGGGAAGGCTAACAAGATCGGACAGGATGGAAATCCAAAAGCAATAGTTCTTAACCTGAGCTCCATGGATTAAAAAAAAATTATAATGATATTTCAATATAATTGGTTTCATTTGTGTTCCTATGCATTTAAAAAATACTGCTCTGAGAAGAGGTCCATAGGCTTCCCCAGACTGCCAAAGGGTACAGTGTCACAAAAAGGGTTAAGAAACTCTGTCTTATAATTTCAAAAGACACAGGGTGAAAAACACTATCTACTTTCAGAGAGAGAACTGATGAACTCTGAGGGAAGATTGAAGCATTTTTTTTCACTTTATTTTTCTTGCCTTTTTTTCAACATAGCTAAAATGGAAATGTTTTTATGATTTCACATGTATGATGGGTAGCATATTATTTACCTTCTCAATGGGTGGGGAAGGGCTTGAAGGGAGGGAGAGCATTTGAAATTGAAAATTAAAATTAAAAAGAAAAAAAGAAACTATGTCCTAGAAGAAATGGGGTAACTTAAACATGGGGAACAAGCATGGGACCTCACTACTGGTACCAGGAGGAGATGTTAGTTGTAAAAGGCAAGTCAAGAGTTCAATTGGTAGATGTGTGGTATAAGGTCAGAGCAGGAACAACTAAAAGGGTGATTGATGCCAGCCCTCCTGAGCCATGGCTTTCTGGTTCCTTATCTGTAAGAATAAGTGTGGGTCCTCATCTGACAAAGGGGGCTAAGAATGACCTACCTCATGAGGTTGTCATGAGGAAAGTGCTTCCTCCTAGATTTTGTCCATTTCCTTTACTTCTCTCAATTTCCCACTGTGGAAGAAATGAGCTTCACTCTGCCTTATATTTAATGTCTGTCAGAGACATTTTTATTGTTATTACAAGTAATTGCAGGGAGAGCCATTGTCTGACAGAGTTTTCTCCAGCCAGCCAAGGAGCTCTGATTACAGGCAATTACTTCTAGTATTTATGGCATAAAATGAAGAAGTGAAATCAAGACCAGTTAGGATGAATTACAAGCTACTACTAAATACAAGAAAAACAATATTCCATATGAGGAGATAGAATGTGCAATTTTGCAACACCTCCCAATATTATTTGGGAAAGAGGGAAAGCTATGGATGATACAAACATATTATAAAGGCCTTGGTCAGTGCTTTGGATTCATGGGAGACCCAGTTGGATTCACCAAGGAAGCATAGCGTAGGGGTCAGAGAGCTGGCCTCAGGGCCACAAATAACTGTGATCAGGTTGTGCCTCTGGCATAGAGTGGATATGTGACACCAGGAAAGTCATTTTACCTTTTCAACTCTCTAAGCAGTGGTTCTTAACCTGGAGTCTGTGAACTTTTAAAAACATTTTGATAATTCATTTCAATATAATTGGTTTCCTTTATAATACTATGTATTTTGTTTGATGCACTTAAGAAGCATTATTCTGGAGGGGAAAAATTTCTTTAGTTTTTCACCAGACTGCCCAAGAAGGCTGTCTCTCTGTGTCTCTCTGCCTCTGTCTCTCTATCTCTCTTTTTTGTCTCTGTCTGTCTCTGTCTCTGTCTCTCTCTCTCTCTCACACACACACACACACACACACATAAATTAAGAACCCCTCTCTAGAAGTGCAAAAAGCATTGACCTGAATTAGTAGAGGGAGATTCTTCTTCTGAAGGTTTCCTATATCCGTGAAATAGCCCATTTAATCCTTATTTCTATAATAGTAACCTTCAGCCTCACTTCCACTGTTCTGTCCTTGGGCCATAGTCCTTCCATATCCCTTCTGCTCTTCACCTCATTCCCCAAACATGAATACAGGTGAAACATCCCCACCATGAATACTAGATGTATACCTCCATGAACAAATGGTAAATTTAACAAGTAATTTGCAAGTAAATGCACCAAGTAGTCTTTGACCCTCAGCTGAGATCATGTCTGTCAAGTCTTCTCCCACGGATTGAAAATTAACTGAAAAAGGTTTACTGGGGAGATGAAGGAACAGAAAAGAATGTAAGTGGGCTGCTTGTTAATTTAATAATGTCATTCTCCCTTCTTCCATTGAAATCTTGCTTCAAGGCCTTGTATTGGCACAAAGAAGCTAAATGTGAGCTACTAAAGTATGAGCTGTTATCTTCTTAGCCTAGAAGCAGGTTTGGTACTGCAATGGGAATGGGAATCTGAAGATCTTCCCTGCCCCTTAATAGATCTAGGGAGGAGTTTGAAGACCTCCACTGCTGTGAAGATAATCTCTGACCCCTGATAGCCTGAATATAGTCACATGGAGCCTATGGTAGGTGGAGTTTGCTGAGGAGAAGCAGAGCCCACAGAAAGGAAGCTGGTAGAGAGCTAGCCAGACGGTTGGAGACAGGTGGAGACAACTGGAGACAGTTAGGGACAGAGGAGCTTAGGCAAGGAGATAGAGAGTTTTGTGAGTAAAGATTAATCTTGTATTGGTTTGTGGGAAGACTAAAGATGGCATGACTCTCAGTATTATTATGGCTTCTGAATATTTTTGGTACTATGATGGAATCGGCTCACTGGTTTTGGGATTCAGTTTCCTGGTGTTTAAATAAATCCTTCAAGTTTTATCCTCTGTCTGGAGAGTTTGGCATGTTTTGTGATAGAATGTCATGTGATACTTACAGTCATGGTCTTTATCATGATCGTGGTCACTGGAAATATTGCATTGGCTAAAGGTACTTGGGTCAAAGACAGAACAAAGTAAGTAGCTCTAGCTAGAGAGATGTGGAGACAGGGAGCAAAGCTGGACATTCTGGGCAGGACTCTCACTTCCCATTATAAATTTGGCCCCAGATTTGCTAGCAACAAAACCACAGATTAGAAAAATAAGCCAGGGACAGGAGATCAGAGGTGAAGTCCAGGATGGATCAAGAACATGTAGACTGGCAAGACTTCTATCCACCCAACCTATGATCACCAGATCCTATTTCAAAAAGTAAAATTAGTTGTCTGCTATTCCAACTGGTAAAGAGCATTATTTTTTATGTTGTTGATTCTTAATAATGTATTTAAATAGTTAATTTGAACCATTTCCTTTAAAATCTATGTTTTATTAATGCTTTTTATAGTATCATTGCCTCTTCTCAGTGCCTTAGTCCATTTTTTCCCTGTAGGATTAAGTACATATTTGAGGTAAAAGTCATTCCTTTGTGTACTTTTTTCTTTTAAATTTTAGTCTACCTTCTTTTTTTTCTATTTTATCATATGTTTTTCATAATTCTATGTGATTCTTCCTGGGCTTTGTTGTCATATGATCACCTCTTGCTGACTTCTTATCTCTTCCTTTGACTAGAAAACATTGGAATTTGGCAACCATATTTCTAGTCATGTTAAATTTGGTGTTTCTTTCAGGTGACAACTGGTGAATTCAATTTTCAATCTTGTTCCAATAGTTTTGGTACTCTTTTTTTCTATGATTCTTGAAATGTGGTGTCCAAGTTTTTGGTTTTATCACACTTTTTAGGGAGCCCAGTGATGCTCAAATTATCTCTATTTTCTGTATCAGTTGTTTCTAATGTTATGTATCTCAGATGTTCTAATTTTTGTTATTTAATTTTGTTCTAATATTTTTCATTTTATCATTTAGTCTTTGAATATTATTTCCTCTATTCTAAATTTGGGACATCCATTACTTTGGTAAAAAAAAATTGTCCAACTTTTTTTCTGAGCTATTTAGTCTTCTTCCAAATTTTTCTTCAGGAGCTCAACTTGACTCCTTATCTCTTCCTTCATTTTTTAAAAGTAGCCTTTCCTTCCACTCTCAAAGTCCTTGTTATCAATATATTCTCTTTTCTGGTGTGCTACTTGCAATTATTTCTGAGTTATTCTGTCTCCTGAATTCTCATCCTGGGATTTTCTGAATCTGTAGTGTTTCTTCACTGTATTAGGTGTTCTCTTGTGTTTGCTTCAATCTCCTCACAAGGGATAGCTGTTTAAGTTCCACCTCCTTTTGGGCAATCAATAAATGTTTATTGAATTAAATTAAATTAAATTGGTCTCTCTTCTTTCAATTCCTCCCTATTCCAATACATCCTTAATACAACTGCTATACTAGTCAGTTTTTGACAGTTCAAGGAAGATTGACAAACCCTCAATGTCTGGCACAAATAGACATTTAATAAATGCTTGTTGACTTGACAAAGTGGATCTGACTTACAAGGTTTATCAATAGCATATAAACCAACTTAGTAAATATGGTCACTTAGAGAATTTTTTTTAAGTCTATGCTTTCTATTTCACTGCCTTCCCAGGGCCCCTATTTGGGCCAAGTGTTGGGAATTGAAGTTTCATGCCTAGTTAGATTAATCAAATTATCTTGATCAAGAAACCAACTGGTTCTCAATGGTCCATTAGTGCTAGGGTGCTATGGCACTTGGTTTGGGATGTGTGTTTAGATAAAAGAAACAGTCTTATGATAAGTAGATAAGTCTAAATACAAGGGTTCCTTTAGTGTCAGGGACTTCACTAGTATATATTCATTTATAAGTCTAGCTGTCCCTTTCTGCACATTCCCACAGCTATGGGTAAAAAGGCTTGATTGAACTACCATGTGCCAGTTAATGAAATAATTTTCCTAGAAGCAGGTTCAATCACATTATTCCCTTGTTCGAAAACCTTGAGTGGTTGCCTTTCGCTTCTTCGTTAAAACATAAATTTCTTTTTTTTTCTTTTTGGAGGGGGGAAGGCAAGGCAGTTGGGGTTAAGTGACTTGCCCAAGGTAACACAGCTAGTTATATTAAGTGTCTGGAGCTGGATTTGAACTCAGGTCCTCTTGAGACAGTGCTCTATTCGCTGCACCACAAAACACAAATTTCTTAACCTTGTACTTAAGGCACCATTCATATAATAAAGACCAAGTGGATAAAGAATGTCTATTGTTCAGATTATGACATGCAGTTGGATGGACAACCCATAGAACTTGTCCATTGCTGTGTATATCTGAGACAGGCAATATAAATGGCAATAAGTGGGGTCCAGAAGTGAGCAGCAGGAAGAGAGCAAATTGAATTGCCTCCAGGAAATTACAAGGCCCCTTTAGTTATTCCAACCTTCCTACAGAAACAAAAGCCCATATTTTGATATCAAAAAATTTTAAATGTTGCCATATTGCTCTTAGATGTGAAACATAGAAGTATCCAAAGAATTTTTGTAATATTCCACATTAGGCAATGGAAAGGCTCAGGTGGGTATAAGCAGGCTGCAATACATAACTGAAGAGAGAATTCAAAGAGGAAGAAGAGTAAAAGAGTCCATCCAAGAAATGCATGACAGGAAAAGAAGATGGGTTGGTCACATGGAAAGGAGATGACAGGTAGATAGTCAGAGACCTCCACTGGTATCCTTGTGAGAAATGCCTCCAATAGGATGGGTGGGGATGAATTCACTTTGACAAACTTAAGGGGTTATATGGACACATGTCAGGTTGGGTGGGCACAAGTCAATTGCAATCTATGTCACTGAGATCACAGATCCACTGGAGTATTTGAGAATATTTTCCCATTTCTCTTTTTATTTTATCTGCATTGATTTTATTCATTCAGAAAAAAAGCCCATTTTTTACAGCCTGTTTGGCAGAATTCTTAACCAAACAAGAGATAGAAGTGATTGTAAAAGACAAAATAAACCATTTCAATGACATAAGAGTGAAAAGTCTTTGCACGGATAAAATAAAAAAAGGCTTCCTCCTCTTGAAAGAGAGATAGTAAACTACAGATATAGAATGAAGTAAGACCTGTCAGACATTCCATGTCAGTTGCTTAAGTTTAATTCTCAAAAGTAAGAGTGAATGCATAAAAAGAAAACCAAAGGTCATCAAGAAAGCGTTTTTTGAGAATAGATGAATGAGGCTATTATTGTGCTGTGACTCAGAATCTCTAATAACAGAAACTTGTGTTATTGCCCTGCAGCCCCAGAATGTGCACAGAGGAAAATTAATTGGACACAGGGAAATGATGCCTTCTGATTGCTGACAGACATTTACCTGAGATACATCTTCTTAAAAAGCATGTTGATGAAGATCTCCAAATGCTATAGAATGTTATAGAAATTACCCACTCTAAGACATATGGGTCTGTCTTCAAGCATATGAATCTATCTATTCTCTGAGCATTATTTAAGATGCAACAAATGATTAGTGAGTGTTGATTCCGCTGTGTGAGGGAGATGAAGTTTGGTGCTTTTGATCAGTTTGAAAGCTGATTATTGAACTGTATTCAACTGATTGTAATGTGACAATTAGCTGCCATCACTCATGTATGGATAACACCATCTGACAAGTCTGCCCCTTTAAGAAGCAGGAGGGAGTCTAGCTACCAGATGTTATGCTATTCTGAGTGACATTTGACTAATTTCTTAGCCCATCCTTGACCAGTGTTCTCCCAGACCTTTTCTTCTTTGCCCACTCATAGACTAGAGTTGAAAGGACCCTCTAAGGTCATCTGATACCTTTATAGCATCAAAAAAGGGGCATCTGGTTCCTTCTTGGACATCTTTGCTGATAGGGAACTCATTTCTATCTAAAGCAATCCATTCTATTTTTAGACAGTCTCAAATATTAGGAGATTTTCCTTCAAATTGAGTAAAAATGAACCTGCCTATAATTTCTATCCATAGGGCAGATGGGTGGTGCAGTGGATAGAGCACCAGACTGAGAACCAGGAAGACTCATCTTCATGAGTTCAAATTTGGCCTCAGACGCTAGCTATGTGATCCTGGACAAGTCACTTAGCCCTGTTTGCCTCAATTTCTCATCTGTAAAATAAGCTGGAGAAGGAAATGGCAAACTACTCCAGTATCTTTGCCAAGAAAACGCCAAATGGGGTCACAGAAAATAAGATATGACTGAACAACAACAAAATAATTCGTATCCATTGTTCCCTGTCCTGCCATTCAAAGCCAGAAACTCCAGCAATCTGACCAAGTGCAAATTCTCTGGCTTTCTTCTTATATGGATCCCTTTTTTTAATATGACTTTATAGTCTTTAGCTTTGATGCTGTTTAATACTTTTGACCTTGGTTTCCATTCTCTGATCCTGGTTGCAATGATCTGCCCTTTGCTATTAAGTGGAGTCAAGTTTCTGGCCTCCAGAAATTAATGCTTAACTGGTCACTACTAACCATCATAGAAAAAAAAAAAGAACTATGGACTACTTCTCTATGCATGACACCACTGGGTCCTTTACAAAGCAACCAAGGGGTATGATCCCTACTTTCTAAGATCTTATAAGATAAATAACATTGCTTCACAATGACATTAAATAGGTATAGACAACTGAAGAAGCCTTGACCAAGTCCATGCCCTAAAATGTTGAAATATGACTCAATATATTAACATAATTGTATAAACAAATAAATAAATGTTTATTATTGAGTGTGGAGTGAAAGTAGCAATATCAAGAGCTGCTTGAATGAAGGGAGACCGTTGAGGGAATATGGGCAGTGGTAAGGAAGCCATTTCCAGAGAGAAGATGGAAGACAAATGGCAAGTGATCATAAGACCCATTAATTCGCTTCAGCTAAGAAGTAATTTAGGAACCATAATCATGGTAGCCGAGAATTGATTTACTCAATATTTTGGGATAAATCAATTATTTGGGAATCTGATTTCTTGATACATATTCCATTTTTATAACATGATAATTAACCTATTTTACACAATAGTTTAGAATAGAAATGTAGCAATAGTTTCCCCCACTATATTCAGGAGGATAAAAGCTAAGCATCATCCTGAGGCCCCACATGCCCCTTTCACTCTATCTCTCCCCCAGCATGGGAATCTTTCCCTCCATCTGGGACCATGCATGGAATGCTTAGACTCCTTCAGGCCAGACCTTGAGTAAAAGCCTTCATTCACCAAAAGCTGACCCAGGTAGCAGAATGTCAATTGGGAGAGTGACCATATGGTCTCTGTGTGTCACCATTCACTACCCCTAATGGACATTTCTTTCTTGGACTCTTTCATGGTTATATGTGGAAAAGTATATGACTTTGGCATGGAAGCAAGGGAAAGAGAAGAGGAGAATTGTCATCTCTCTCTCTTTCCTCATTGGGTGACGTGCATTATCACAACCAAATCGTAACAATAGAGGTTAATAATTAATGTTGCTAAAGCATAATTTAAAAAAAAACACCATCAAACCCTCACCATCACCCCCACAAATGCCTTTTCTTTTAAAAAAATATTTTTAATTTAAGAAAGAAAACAAGCATTTCCATAACATAGTATAATAAAAAGATGATTATACATGAAACTGCAAAACTGCTATATAAAACTTGTTATTCCTTTCAAATATACAATATCGTCATGTAAATTTCCTTTGATGGCTACTGCTAGACACAAATAGGTATACACACATATATATGTGAAATTATTCTATACACACTTCTACTTATCAGTTCTTTCTCTGAATGCAGATAGTATCTTTCTCCATATATCCTTTAGAGTTAATTTGGGTATTTATAATAGGCAAAATAGCATATTAGCTCAAAGTCATTCTTAAAACAATATTGCTGTTACTGTATACAGTGTTCTCTTGCTTCTGCTCATTTTGCTCTTCATTATTTTGTCCAAGTCTTTCCATGTATTTTTTCCCTAAAATCATTGAGCTCATCATTTCTTACAGCACAGTAGGATTCCATTACAATCAGATAAGATATCACAACTTGTTCAGCTGTTCCCCATTTGATGGGCATCCCTGCAATTTCCAGTTCTTTGCCACCACAAAGAGAGGTGCTATAAACATTTGAGAATATATGGGTTCTTTTCCTTTCTCCTTACTCACTTCTGGAAACAGACTAAATTGTGGTATTGCTGACTCTAAGGGTATATAGGTAGTTTAATAATTCTTTGGGCATAATTCCAGATTGCTCTCCAAAATGGTTGGATCATTTTACAATTCTACCAACAATGAATTAGTGTTCCAATTTTGCCATATCTTCTCCAACATTTGTAACTTTCCCCTTCTATCATTTTAGCCAATCCAGTAGTTGTTAAATGATGTCTCGAGGTTGTTTGAATCTGCATTTCTCTAATCAATAATGATTTAGATCATTTTATATGACCATAAATAATTTTGAACTCTTCAACAGAAAACTGCCTGTTCATATCCTTTGATCATTTATTAATTGGTCAAAAGTTTTTTCAATGTTCTTTTGGTATAATTTGTGAGAGGTAGTGTAGTACAATAGAATATTAATCTAGGATTCAGGAGATCTGGGTCTTAACTTATTAGCTTCTTTAGCACCGTGCTTGGCACATAGGAAATGGCTCATAAATATTTTTCATTCATTCATTGATGTCACATTACCTCTCTGAGTCTCAGTTTTCTCATCTGTAAAATGAGGATAATAATATTTATATTATCTGCTTCACACACTTGCAAGCAATGCACTTTATAAGGCTTGAAGTTCTAGATGTATTATCATTTTTGCCTACTACTTTAAGAGGTCCCTGAATGTGAAAATGTAAGAAAATTCAGGTGAGCTCTACACAAACCCCCTACATATTAGCATCATAGGCAAAACATGACAGAGAATACAGACTACACAGAGTCAATCCACAATCATTTAGTAAGTACTTACTATGCTCCCTCCAGGCCCTATACTAAGCACTAAGAATATAAAGAAAAGTAAAAAAAAAAAAATTAAAAGCACTGATCCTGCCCCCCAAGAGTTCATATAGTGGAGACTAAATGCAGCCAATTAGATCTAGACAAAAGTAAACAGAAGGTAATATTAGAGAGAAAGGACTAGCAGGTGGGGAGAGAGGCAAGGAGATCAGGAAGGGCCTCCTGCAGAAGGTGGGAGTTGAGCTGAATCCTGAGAGAAACCTGGGAAACCAGGAAGCAGAGATGAGGAAGAGAGCCTTTTTGGCATGGGGGATGGCCAGAGAAAAGACAAAAAAAGTTACTTGTCATGGGACCATTGGTTTACAGCCTCAAGGGACCTTAAAAGCTATAGAGTTTGATTCTTACTTTACAGATGAAAACACCAAGGCACAAAAAGGTTAAGTGACTTGCCCGAGGTCATATAGCTAGTGTGTGAAGCTGGATTTGAATTCATGTCTTCCTGATTTCAAGTCCAGTGTTCTGCATTATACCATGTAGCTCTCTCCTTGGCTGGTGAACACAGAGATCAAAATAACTTTTTTTTTTAAGACACTAGTCCTAATAAATAATTTTAAATTGTTTACATATGGAGTGGGGGTGGAAATGGAACACCTGTTCCAAAGCTGTTTTTAAAGATTCTTTTGACTGATTTTCATCCATATCAGTGAGTTGCCATCTTGGCTACCTTATTTCACACTTTAAAAAAATAACACCCAAATCCCATTAAAATCTTACATATCTCCATCTGTACATTGGTGTTGAGACTAAAAATATATTTTCTCCTGTGAATGATGTATTTGAATCTTTAACTGTTTTCTCTATGTGTGTGCATGTGCATATACGTATGTGTGTGTGTGTGGCTTAAAAAAAAATTTACCCAGTGCTATTTTGGAATCAATTTCATCAAGAGAGAATGCTCAGACATTTATATCCATCAGAAAAGAGTAAATGAGCATTTCAGATAAATCTATCGAGAAAAAACACTCCTTTTTCTTCATCATTGTCTGTCTTTGTCAGTTGACTACCAGATGAATGTCTCGGTAAGTGTTTATTAATCACTCTCCTTACCTCTGATGGGCCCGACCACTTTGCTACTCTCATGTCTCTGACATCCACAAAGTATGTTGTGTGTTTCTTCTGTCTGTCCCTTGAGCATAGTTGGTTACTTTGTTAAAGTTAATTTTCACTCATTCTGGCTTTGATGGCAAGATTCCTTTATCAATTCAATTCATGTATGTTGTCTGCAATCAAGACAATATTGTCTGCTAATGTGTGGTCCATTAGACACTCTCCATTTTATGTTAACTCCTTTCTTGTTCTGGTCCAACACTGGAGAAGTTGGGGAAAGGGACTCGGACTCTCTCTCTCTCTCTCTCTGTCCCTCTCTCCCCCCCCCCCCCCCCCCCCCCCCCCCCCCCCATTCCTGTCTCCCACTCCATCTCTGGTGTGATTCTCTGGTAAGGAGTTACTCAGAAGCCTGCCATTTCACCTAGCCCTCTTAGCATCCTCGAGCTAGGGAAATCATAGATTCCAATTTTTCCAGAGAATTTCTCTGAGAAAACAAGAACAAATTAAAAGGGAAATGGGAATGCTGGTAACAGGGGTTTGGCATGCTGTCTATGTGCTATAGGGTAATTGCCTTAATTTTTTAGTTTGGCACTGGAGGCTCTCCAAAATCTGGTCCCTATCAACCTCTCACTGGAGAGTATGTTAGCTACAGAAGTCCCCCGCTCCAGACAAAATGCCCAACACATCATTTTCCACACATACCATACATACTTCTACCACTCTGCCTTTACTCATGCCATCACCAATCCCAACACCCAACTCACCCAATCTCCCGTCTTGTGCATGTCCTTAATGGGCCAGCTCATGTCATATCTCCTCTGTGGCACCTTCACAGACAGTTCCAAACCTTAGGGACCTCCCAAAGCACTCAGTATCAATACTAGTCATTAAGGTCATAGCATATACACCTGTTCTCTGACATCTAGGTCACAGCTTCTTCTCTTCTCTCCTATCATGGCCACACTCCATTTTCTTTTTGGAATTCCTTTCAAAGTCAGGAATAAAACCATAGGAACCTAAGAAACTCTTTGTAGTCTTCCCAGCCAGAAGGACAGGTACCTGGCCCACCAAGTTACTAAAGTATTATCACCTTCCGGGGGGGAAAAGCAGACACACACACAGACACACACAGACACACACACACACACACCCTCCCCCCACCCAGCAGAGTTACTCTGGTATTTATAATTGATCCTGTCCATTCTATCCAGTTAGATTTAAAGCTCCTTGAGGGCCACTCATCTAGTAGTCAATTGACAAAGACAGACGATGAAGAAAAAGGAATGTTCTTTTTCTTGATCAATTTATCTGAAATGCTCGGTTACTCTTTTCTGATGGGCATAAATGTCTGAACATTCTCTTTCAATGGAACTGGTTCCAAAATAGCGCTTGGGTTTCATTTCTCTTTATATCCCAATGACTTAAGCACACTGCTCTAATACATTTGTTATTGGCAATAAGGATTTGGCAGCACAAGTCTCTTTGTTTCAGGCCTTGCTCTCTCTCCACTGCACTATCAATGGAAAAGGCCTAGGGAGAGAAAAGGATTTTCATATTTCCTGTCTTCCTTGCCCCACACCAACCTCTCAACAGGCTGCTCTTGAAGACAAAAGCAAACACACTCTTCTTGCTTTTTTTGGGCGGGGGGAAGGCAGGGCAATTGGGGTTAAGTGACTTGCCTACTGACTTAACACTAGTACGTGTTAAGTGTCTGAGGTCAGATTTGAACTCAGGTCCTCCTGACTCCAGGCCAGGTGTTCTATTCACTGAGCCACCTAGGTGCCCCTTTTTTCTTGCTTTTTTTTTTAAGCAAACACATTCTTATTGCTGGAACCTCAACCTCCTCTAAACTTCCCCTAGTTAGAGAATTTAGACACACACTCACTGGCCTGTCAATTATCATAAAGCATCTCTTTCATCCCTAATGGACAAGCCATCCTACTTTCCAACAACAGCAGCATCCCATGGCAATGGCCATAAATGGAGAGGCTAGATATGCATTTGCAAGTAGGGGAGCCTACTTTCAGGCCCTTCTCAGAAAGAAGATTCTGACTGAGATGAGATGAGTCAGGTCATTTCAACATATGTCCTTTGACCCCAAGACTTCATTTAGTTCATGGAATAGAAGATAAGACACAAAGCACATTTCCCCACTGCCCTTGAACAGAAAAAAAATTACTGCCTGTCCTTGGAAGACCTATCTCTTGCATCGCTAGCCTTATGTTGCAGTGGATAGAGCATTCAAGAAGACCTGAGACAAAACCTGACCTTGGACACTAGCCATGTGACCCTGGACAGTGACTTAATCCGTGTTTACCTCAGTTTCCAATCCGTAAAATAGGATCATAATAACACCTATCTTCCAGGGTTGTTCTGAAGATCAAATGGGATTACTGTGAAGTACTCAGTGCAGTATCTGACATATAGTAGGCACTATATAAATATTAGATGTCACCACCACCACCATCACCATCATAATCATTGTCTTATTGTTATCATTAGTATAATTTTCTCTCATCCCCTGAGACTCTGAAATTCTACCCAGAAAATTTAGCTGAATTTTGTAAGTCCTACTGGGATGGGTCAAGTCCAGCCTGGAATCTAGGTGAGGCTGCTTTAAGAAGCAAGGAGAAGGTCAATAGAAAGATGGAAACCTATAAGTGAGAGTTCTTGGGTTGTCTAAAGTCCTGAACCAGTTCTTTCCTATTTAGAATCTTGTAGACCCTATGGTGTCATTCCACTCACACAGATGGCCTTCACTCAATTTCACAAGGAGACTTTTATTAATTCTTCCTTTTCCTGTCTCATGGGGTCTTTGCTTTTTTTTATTTAAAGGAGGGGGTTCTGCTCACAGTGAATTTATGTAAGTTTCACTATAATTAGGTTGAACACACACAGAATCATTGAAGAAACGAGCCACTTTCACTCCCCTGTACTTTTTCATTGCTCTTGGGGTATCATCATCACCTGCATGCATTTGTTCCTAAATTCCTAGAGGGCAAGGTCCCTTTTGTCTTTGTCCTTCCAATTCCTGGCAAGTCCTTCTGGCTTCCCCCTGCATTCCAGGCAAATGATTTCATGGGTGAAGGGAGATCAGCTAGTTACCTTCCTCCACCAATGCCAATCTGCAATTGTGTTGCCTTAAAGTTACAGTTACCTAGAGCAGTAGTATCAAACTCAAATAGAAATGAGAACCACTAAACCACATTTAAGGATCCATGTAGGCCACATGTTGACTTAGAAAACCACATAGTAGCATTATCTATGTTCTATTATATTTTTATTTGTTTTCTTAAATATTTCCAAATTACATTTTAATCTGTTTCAGGCTGCACTCTGGGGTAAGGGAGTATTTGACAACTCTGACCTAGAACATCAAGAGATTTAGTGACTAGTTCAAGGTCACACAGCCAGTTGTGTGAAAGATGGAACTTGAGGGTGGCCAGGTAGCACAGCGAGTAAGATCACCGGAGCCAGTGTCAGGACGACCTGGGGGATCGAATCCGGGCTCAGATACTTAGCACCACACCCAGAAATAACTGGCCGTGTAACCTTGAGCACGTTACCTAATCCCAATTGCTTTAAAAAAAAAAAAAAGAAAGAAAGATGGAACTTGAAATCAGGTGGTTCTGATTTTGAGGCCAGCTCTCTATCAAATTCACTGTCTCCCTCTTTCCCAATGTTAGATGCTTAGTAAATGTTTGTCACCCACCCTAGATCTCAAAATGACTGAATGATATCTATTCAAATCCAAGACAAACTGTTCAACATCTCAGTAATACAAATCTATGCTCCAAACACTGATGCTGAAGAGACCAAAGTTGATCAGTTCTATGAAGACCTATAACATCTTCCAGAAATAACACCAACAGATAAAATATTTTTTTAAATGCCACATTCATCATAAGGGATTGGAATGTTAAAATAGGAAATCAAAGGCAAGTTTGGCCTTGGAGTACAAAATTAAACAGGGCAGAGACTAATAGAGTTTGTCAAGTTAATTCACTGGTCATAACAAACATTCTTTTTCAACAACCCAAAAGGTAACTCTACACATGGACATCACCAGATAGTCAATATAGAATCATACTGATTGTATATTTTGCAGTCAAAGGTGGAGAAGTTCTATACAGTTAAGACCTGGAACTGACTGTATGTTAGATCATGAGCTTCTTACTGTAAAATTCAAACTTAAATTGAAGAAAATAAGGATGACCTAAATATCATCTTTTATGAATATGAAGTAGAGGTGATTAATAGATTTAAGGAATTAGACCTTGTAGATAGAGTACCTGAAGAACTATGGACAGAAGTTCTCAATATTATACAGGAGGCTGCAACAAAAAACATTCCAAAGAAAGAGAAGAGCAAGAAAGCAAAATGACTGTCTGATGAAGCTTTACAAATAGCTGAGGAAACAAGGAAAGTGAAACTAAGGGAGAAAGGGAAAGATATGCTCAATTGTAGCGCCAATGCAATATTTATAGCACCCATGATCATGATCAAGACTATAACTATAAGTATCAAATGATGTTCAATCGCAAAATATACCAGATTCCCCAGGGAGAGGACAGAACTGAAACATTTATTTAGACACCAGAAAACCAAACCCCAAAACCAGTAAGCTGATTCCATCATAGTGCCAAAGACATTAAGAAGCCATAATAATGCTGAGAGCCACAGCATCCTTCAGCCTCCCCACAAACCAATATAAGATCAATATCTACTCACAAGCCTATCTGACTCCTTGCCTGAGCATCTTCTCTCCCCCACCATCTGACTCCCAGCTTCCTGTGGGCTCTGATGCACCCTTCAGCAAATTCCCTCCATCACAGGCTCCATGTGATTATATTCAGCCTATTAGGGGTCAGAATTTACTTTCAAAGCAGGGGAGTCTTCAAACTCCCCCCTAGGTCTATTCAGGGGCAGGGAAGATCTTTAAATTCCCATTCTCATTACATCAACTGAATGCAGAATTCCAGAGAAAAGCAAAAAAGAAACAAGGTTTTCTTAAATGAGCAATGTGAAGAAACAGAAGAAAACAAAAGAATAGCAAAGACAAAAGATCTTTTTAAGAAAATTAGAGACATCAAAGGAAAGTTTCATGTAAAAATGAGCTTGATAAAAGACAAAAATGGCAGGATTGAACAGAAGCAGAAGATATTAAGAAGAGGTGGCAAGAATACAGAAAAGAACCATACAAAAATGATCTTAACATTATCAGTTTCCAATGGTGGGGTTACTGATCCAGAGCAGACATCCTAAAGAATGAAGTCAAATGGGCCTTAGGAAGCACTGTTAACAATAAGGCTAGTGGAGGTGATGGAATTCTAGATAAGCTATTTAAAACCCTAAAAGATGATGCTGTTGAAGTGCTGCAACTCAAAATACCAGCAAATTTGGAAAACTCAATAGTGGCCACTGTATTGGAAAAGATCGGTTTGCATTCCAATACTAAAGAAAGGCAATGCCTAGGAATGTTCAAATTATCAAACGATTGTGCTCATTTCACACACCAGCAAGGTTATGCTTAAGATTCTACAGGCTAGACTTCAACAATATGTCAACTTAGAATTGCCAGAAGAAGAGGCTGGTTTTCCAAGAGGCAGAGGAACTAGAGACCAAATTGCCAACATTCACTGTATTATGGAGAAAGCAAGGGAGCTCCAGAAAAGCATCTACTTCTACTTCATTGACTACACTGAAACCTTTGACTATATGAATCACAACAAAATGTGACAAGTTTTTAAAGGTATGGGTGTTCAAGACCATATTACTTGTCCCTTGGGGGACCTGTATATGGGTCAAGAAGCAACAATTAGCACCAAACGTGAAACAATTGATTGGTTTAAGATTGGAAAAGGAGTATGGCAAGCATGTTACCTTTTTCATTTAACTTATATGCAATCAAAAGCCAGAATTAAGGTTGCTGGGGAAAATATTAACAACCTCAGAGAGGCAGATGCCACTCTGATGGCAGAAAGAGAAGAATTAAGAAGTCTATCAATAAGAGTAAAGAGGAGAGTGCAAAAACTCATCTGAAACTTGACATAAAGAAAACTAATGATCTGGCAATTGGTTCCATCACTTCCTGCCTGGCAAATAGAGAAAGAAGAAGTGGAAACAGTATCAGATTTTATATTCTTGAACTCAAAGAGCATTGCAGACGCAGATGGCAGCCATGAATTTAAAAGATATTTGTTCCTTAGAAGGAAAGTTGTAGCTAATCTTGACAGCATATGAAAAAACAGAGACATCACCTTGCCAACAAAGGTGCATATAGTCAAAGTTATGGTTTTTCCAGTAGTCATCTATGGCATGCAAGTTGGATTATAAAGTAAACTGAGCACCACAGAATGGAGACCTTGGAAGTGTGGTACTGAAGAATACTTTTGAAAGTCCCTTGGACAGCAAGGAGGTCAAATCAGTCAATACTTAAAGAAATTAGTTCAGGCTATTCACTGGAAGGTCAGATACTAAAAGGTGAAGCTTAAATCCTTTGACCACCTAATGAGAAGATAGGAAAACCATTAGAAAACACCCTAATGTTGGAAAAGATTGAAGGCAGAAAGAAAAGGAGACAGCAGAGGATGAGATAGTGTCATGAAAACAGCAAACGATTTTGGACAGACTTGAGAGATAATGTAGGATAGAAGGGCCTGGCACACCATGGTCCACAAGGAGTTGGACATGACTGAACAACTGAACAACAACAACAATGCTATACTATACTTACTTATACCTTACTATGCCATATTACAAGTTAGAAATGGAAAAGCACTGTTTTATGGTGGGAAAGACCTTTGAACTTTACTGGATATTTCTAGGTGCTATTCAATCACTTTCTAGCAATATGACTCAATTGGTGAACAAGTCTTTGGTTGAAAACATTAAATAAGGAGGAATGGTGACATAATTATGAAGGTGCCACAGTACAACAAAGTTACCAGATTTGTTGGTTTCTAGACTGGCAGAACAAGGCAGCTTTGAGTGTCCTAAGGAGCAATATCTGAGATATCTAACAGCCAATCAGGAAAATAGGCAAAATCTAATCTCTGGGAGGGGGCTCTGCTACAGGGGTCTTGGTTCCAAGACAGCAGCAGCATGTTTTGACTTTTTCAGCTTATAGAGTAGGACAATAAATGTCAGTGACCTATTAGACCTTAAAGTATTTACATTCTTTCTTCCACAATGAATATTGAAAACTTCAGGCAGTCAATTTGCCTGAATAAGATTTGAAAGTGCCTCAGATGAGTGTCTGTGTTTTCCTTCTTTGTTGTTCAGTTGTTTTTCAGTCATGTTCTGCTCTTTGTGACCCCATTTAAGGTTTTCTTGGCAAAGGTACTGAAGTGGCTTGCCATTTCTTTCTCCAACTCATTTTACAGGTGAAGAAACTGAGGCAAATAGGGTTAAGTGACTTGTGCAGGGTCACACAGCTAGTAAGTTTCTGATGCCAGATTTGAACTCAGAAAGAGTTCTTCCTGATCCCAGGCCCAGTACTGTATCCACTGTGCCACCTAGCTTCCCCTAAAAAAGACAATGTGGCAGAAAAAGTAACTTTTTTGCAGACCTTTTTATGCAAAAACCCTTTGAAAAAAGCACTTTATACACATCAATTCATTTGCATCTTATAGTAACCCTCTTAGGTAAGAACAATTATTATCTCCATTTTATAGATGAGGAAACTGAAATTTAGGGAGGTGATGGGACTCAAATAGTGTTAGAGGCAGGATTTGAACCCATGTCTTCTTGACTGTAAGTGGTATCACAGTGGTAAATTACACCATGTTTTGTGTTGCATTGTAGAATAAAATAGTACAGTAAAGGAGTATAGAGTATTATAGTATGGTATATTACAGTACATGATAGAAGAGTATACTGAAGTATAGCCTAGCATAGAGCAGAGCAGGGTAGAGTCTTGACCTGGCCTGGCATGTATAGTATGATAAGGTATGATATAGATGGCAGATATAGAATAGTATAATATAAGATGGTATGGCATAGTATAGTACAGTACAGTACAGTATAGCATAGCGTACTACGGCATAGTGTGGAATAGGATAGTATGCTATAGAATGGTATGGTCTAGTGTGGAGTATAGTGCATTATACATGTGGCAGAGTATACTATGCTATGCTATGCTATGCTATACAATACACATATACTACGCTATGCTATACCACCCTATATCACATACAGCACAGAGTATGCTATACTACAGTATCCTATACTCTAATACTATATTATAGTTCATGACACTATACCATGTGACTAGAAGACTAGTATCTCTGATGAGAAGGCTGACAAACCATTTTCAGGGCTGCTTTCCAACTTTGGTGTCACCCTGATCCACCCAACTCTCAACTGTGGCTCCGAGAAGCCATAGCATGCACAGTGGCCACACGCTAGTAAAACCATTTCTGTAGATGGGCTAAACCAGGTTGAGGGTAACTGAGGAGTCTAAAACCTGTCAATAAGTTAGAGGGGTGTCTACTCCAAGCACATGAAGGCTTTCCCCAGTGGAATGGATGGAGGAGAACAATTTATTCCAACTACCAAGAAGGCAGCTGAAGCAGGCACTGTGGATTGCTTAGAGCTTGGTTAGACCCTGAAGACACCAAGGTCATCCACTGCATTCTAAACCACCAGTCATCTTGACTTTTGGCTTACCACTGGACTCTGATGACTCTGAAAAAGATAGTAAAGCTCACAACTTCCTGTGATTCTGTCTCACTTATATCCAATTTATGCATGAATCAAAAGATCTTACCCATACCATTTTACCAGCCTCAAAGTCCTGTGACAACAGGCAAATGACAAAGCAGTAGCTATGGATATACAGGGAGCTATAGTCACAACTCTGCACAAAGGCAACCCAGGCCTTCTTATTGCACTGAAACAGCAGTGGGATTAGGCAACCCCATAGGCATCTGAGCAGCCTTTTTGAAGGACTGGACTACTCATGTTCTAATGTGAGAAAAGGGCTAGAAAAGGTGCCCTAAAAATTGTCTATTTCACCCAACCTAAGCCTGGCCTGCTTACCATGGCAGGCATGGATCCTACCCTGTGCTTGAAACACAAAACAATGTACAAAAAACTTTTTCAAAGATGATTCCACTCACCAACAGTACATTGAATGTGTGTACAGTTATAGATAACATAGAATCCAGTAGACCTGAAAGACAAACAGCTCTTGTTACAAGAGAATTCAGAAGGTATCACATCCAAATAGCAGCCCTGAGTGAACCAAGGCTGGCAAATGAAGGCCAGCCTATTGAAGTCAGAGCTGGATACATATTTTTCTGTAGTGGCTGCAGTGATGGGAAGCACCAAGATCTGATGTACGTTTGTTGCAGCAAGCACCCCAGTGTCCCCACGGTGCCTGCTCACACAGGTTCTTGGATCTGCTTTGTTAAAGGAAAGCAACTGAAAATGGGTTAACAAGCTTACTTTAATCAGTCAGACATATATCATTTACCTTGTTCAGGAGAAAAGGTCAGCACCCTGAACCTCAAAGTATACAGGCATAATTATCAAGACAGAAACATCAAGTAGACAGATTTCCAAACTGTCCAACCATTACATCCATACCCAGTCAACATCTGGGTTTCCACATTCTGGGTTTTTCAAAGCCGGGGGACTCTCAACAACGGCTTCCCAGAATTCTGATCAAATCACAGAATACTTCTCAAAGTGAGTCCCAAAACAAAGCTACACATCAGGGCTTATATAGCCTTCTCCTGGCTCAGAGAATGTAACAACCTTATTGACTCACTGGCCAATCAAGAAGTATCTACTGAAAAACAAGCCTCCCTCCCCAGGCTTCAGGTGCACTTTAGCCTAGGGGCAGGGAAGATCTTTAAATCTGCATTTCCATTACAAAGTTTCACAACCAAAACTAATCTGCTCAATAGGCTTGTTGTATACCTTTTGCAGGAAAGATGATGCACCATCATCAGTGTATATGCTACCACCATTGAATCCTGATGAAGTCAAAGAAAATTTTTACAAAGACCTAGAGAATCTCATCATCATTGGGCCAAAAGAGGACATGCTTGTAATTCTGGGTAACTTTAATGCTAGAGTGGGTACAAAATTTTAGACATGACAGGAATCTTTGGGAGGAAAGAAGTTGGAAACAACAACATGAACAGTCACTACTGAAGGCTTGTGTATCTCATGACCTTTTCATCACCAACACTACACAACATTTGCCTAAACAAAATAAAACTTCATGGATGTACTCTCACAGCAAACACTGGCATTTAATAGACTATGTCATTGTAAGGAGAAAAAACAGGATGTGAGAGTGATGGAGGCAAAGGCGATGTGTGTGTGTGTCCTCAGAGTGCTGGACTGATCAAAGACTTATCCTTTCTGAGGTAAACATTTACATTCAACAGAAGTGGTGGCCCCAAGGCAAGACAACTACCAGAAGACTTACAACAGATTAGAGAGCTTCTCTAAGACTGAACAGTTTGTTGCTGATTTAGAGGGAAAGCTGAGCCAATACATAGTTGACAACAGTGGAGCAGAAAAGGAGGGGCCAGCTTTCAGAAGCTTGGTGTACAGCACCAGATTCCCTCATCTGAGCCAGAACATTTGCAAACATCAAAATTGGTTTAAAAAAAAAAAAAAACGATAGGGAGAATTCAGAACCTGCTGAATGAAAAAAACAAAACAAGAACTCCATAGAGTTTACCAACAGAATAGTTCCCTCATTTTCTATGATGGCAGCCTTTAACTCCATCAAAAGCAAAGTACAAGCGAAGCTTACCCAAGGTGCAGGATTCTTATGTTATGCCTTCCCTAATAAATTGAAACTGCTCGGTCTGCCTCAGTGTCCCTGAATTTGGGGGCCACATTGTTGGAATCTCTGGTGGGATACAAGGTGTGTTCTCCAGCCCCCTTTATGCTGCTCTCCCCAGGATCCATAAAAAGAGATCCCCAGATGAATTTTTGCTGCTGCTTCCCCCAACTGAGAGATTAAACTCCCCTTGATCTTTGCCATATAAATTCTTTGAGCCACAGGAAGCTTCTCCAAACTACAGGCTGTGTAGTTTCTAAATTTTTATTTTTTATTTCTAAATTTATGAGCAATTATTTCAAAATTAAAGTTGGAATTTCTCCATTACATATATTTTAATTAGGAAGGTTCTAGAGCAGTCAGGTGAATTTTGGAATTAGATAAATTGATAAACTAATAAAAGCAGCTGTGAGATTTAAAAGTGTGCATGCATGGAATTTTTTTTTCTCTTCAAAGGGAGGGGGCAAAATTGGGCTGATTTTCATAATCGTAGTATTACTTTTTACTATCCCCTTTTCCACCAGCTAAAGCATCTGCCAGCCGACTTGGGCTCTTAACTGAACTTCCTTTTTTTCCCCTTCACTCTTTTCTTAGAATTTTTAAGCTTAAAATGAGGTTTTTAGATGTCAAACTGATTTTAAATTTATCTAAAACATGTTTTTTAATTTGGAATGGGTCTGGGTCTATGCACAAAAGCACTACATTATCGTTCTAAGTGCCACAAAACCAAGGCTCCTGGAGAGGAACTCTGGGTTCACATCTGCACCCCTCCCCCCTTCTCCTTCCATGCTCCCTATATCCATAAGCCAAAGACGTGTATCTAGGCTCCGGAGACAGCCTCACCTAAGTGAATCGGGCTAACTGAGCCTTTGTAGAAGGCTAGGGACCAGGGATCAAGCTGAAACCACGTGACTCTGAGGTAAGAAACACCTGCTGAGGCCATTTGTAGGTCTCCTTTAGAACCATGAACAGATGAACTTGAATCTGTGACTCAAATTCCTGGGGTATCTCTGCCGCTTGGGAAACTGGTCTGGCCTCGAAGAAATCATGGTCACCACACCCATTAGGCCAGCAAAAGTACTGAAAGAGGGGCAGCGACCAAAGGAAACAGAATCACAGGACTCTTGGCCAGGCGCATTAGAGCTAGATATCATTAGACGTGAGAGGAGAGCTTTAACTGAGAGTTCTCAGACACCATTAAATTAATCCACCAAACAACTCTATCTCTTGAATGGAAGAAGCCCAAATGCCAGAAGAAAAGTTTTTGTCTCATACAGAGCAATCTCTTAGACAATTACAAGAAAAACTGGTACAGATAGGATTATTCCTTTAGATAAGAAGAGCTGCCACCTATAAGGGCATTTCTAGCAGAGCTGTCCCTTGGAGAATTCTCTTAAGAGAGTTCTAGAGAGGAAACTATTTGCTGAGGATGCTCACGGAGACATAATGAGGTCAGGAACGAGGATTCCACTGCAGCTATAAATGTAGAACAACCTACTGGCATTTTCCCTTTTTTTTTTTTTTTGAGGGGGGAAAGGCAGGATAATTGGGATTAAGTGACTTGCCCAAGGTCACACTGGCTAGTAAATGTTAAGTGTCTGAGGTCAGATTTGAACTCGGGTCCTCCTGACTCCAGGGCCAGTGCTCTATTCAGTTCACCACCTAGCTGCCCCACTTTCCCTCTTGTAGGAAAGGTTTATCAGACCTAAAGGAGCCTTAGCTTATTAAAGGATATCATCTCTTCAGCCCCTCTGACTTCTCCATTTGGAGAAAATATACCCCTAAATTTAATGAATTGTTTCATTAATTATAAAATCTATTTGAGATTTAGTAGAATTCAGAGAAGTATTAAATTAATAAAAACTTAGGAAAATACAGGAGAAATTGGAGTAAACGTCCTGTGAGTTTAAATAATTCCACAATTCAGAATTTAAAAAGAAATTAATTTGCTAAGCCCAAAGCAGTTTCAGTTAGTCAGTCTTAGAGTAGGTGCCACTCTGTGGAACTGGTTTTAACTTTAGCATAGAATGCAAATTCATTAAAAGATATGCTTTTAAAACCACACTTAAAGGGAATGACAAATTATTGCAAGATGAAAATGTGCCTCTTTATGAGGCAGAATAGGAAAATTCTTAGAGTATCTCCATTCTCCAAAAGAATAAAAGTAAGTCAAGTTGGAATTTATTTACCCTTGTGTTACTGCTTTTAAACAACCAATCTGAATACAGCAAGCAAACCTTGTTACTAGCCCTATATTGTGATTCCCAGATTGAGGGTGAATCTCAAAGTAGACCCAGAGAGAGAAAAGTTTGTTTTAAAATCAGGAGGTGACTAAAAAATATGCAAAAAAAAAAAAGGTTACACGGCCAGTTATTTCTGGGTGTGGTGCTAAGTATCTGAGCCTGGATTCAATCCCCCAGGTCATCCTGACACTGGGGCCAGTGCTCTTACTCGCTGTGCTACCTGGTCGCCCCGAAGTTGCTGAACTTTTAATCGGCATGCATTTTGGACACAGCTTTTGGTGGCCATCCTTTAGCTTATTCCCCTTTTGAACACTTACAGACAGATTTTTATTAATGTGCCCAAGGCAAGTCATTATAAGCATTGTTGACCAAGGTTGAAGCTTTCCTTAGTTCTAAAGCCATATCTTCCTTTGTAACTAAAATTCTCATCACAGCAAGCGTATCCAGCTATGACTAACCTGTCTGTATAGACTCTTGATAGAAGGTCTCATTTCACTGATTCTGTTCTCTCTCAAATATATTCAGATCTTGGCATCACCCCTAAATTCTACACCCCATTTCATCCTCAGAGTTCTGGCAAGTTGAACATATGAATAAGAAGCTTAGGACTTTGGTTGGTAAAATATACTTCAAAATGGCCTGATATTCTCCTGTTGTCCTTGTTCTATCTCCATAGCAGACCAAGGAAGGGAATTACATATACATATTAAAAATATTACATTACATATACTATAATACTACATATACATGTTATGCTACATATTTTTTTATTCTGAAATGTTATGCTTTTTGGTCACCCTCCTATAAGTGTGAAAAATTTTCCTAGTATATACATCATTGCTCAGTGGGAATGACAAGTATCTACTCATCCCAAAAAGGTGGTTTGCAACATAAAGGGTGGTTCGTAACATACATGTGATCTAAATATTAAGTGACTTGACCAAGGTCACATGGCTAGTAAGTGTTAAGTGTCTGAGTTTGGATTTGAACCCAGGTCCTCCTGACTCCAGGGCCAGTACTCTATTCACTGTGCCACCTAGATGCCCCAATTGTCTTATAATTGTGGCACTCAGCTCAAACCCCTGCCTATTTGCCATAGATTTTGAATAGCAAATTCATGTAGAATAGAAATAGAAAGTTCATGGGAACCTGATCAGTATGTTAAAGTTGTACCCTTTTCTCCCTTATGTCAGCCTCACAGCTCAGTAGGGTACGATTCCCTCTGTTATTTTGCATGGCCCATAGAGGACTGTCTGTCCTCTATGCATCCTTAGGCCTTAGCAATACATAAAACCCTAGGTCATTTTTGGATCAAAGAGGGGAATTGTGAGAATAATTTTGATATCCCTACTTAATCAGCATCTACTCAGTTCATTGTGATTTATGGCTATCAATGATTCTCTGTAACTAAGATAAATCGGATAGAATTAAGTTTAATTGTTTCAATAGGAATTATATAGGTTAGAATTAATTAACCCGAAGTGAATAGAACACTGGCCCTGGAGTTAGGAGGACCTGAGTTCAAGTTCAACCTCAGACACTTAACACTTACTAGCCATGTGACCTTGGGTGAGTCACTTAACCCCAATTGCCCTGTCTTCTCCCCTCCAAAAAGCCAAAAAAAACTTTAAAAAAAGAATTAATTAACCCATTGTTCATTGATTATCTTTTTGCTTTTAAATTATCTATGAGATTGAGTTATAATTTATACTTTATAGTTTATTATTTAGGCCCATATTAACCTGTGTTTAGGATAGAAATGTTACTTGCTCTGTTATACCACCCCTCCCCATTCCCATGAATGTGCTTTGGGAGCTCTGTGTTCCAGAAAACCACAATTTCCCCATTTTCTATGTTCTTTTGTGCTCAATGATCATAACATGCTTGTAGAAAGTTTCAGAATCCTCTTGCCTAGTCACTGACTACACAGTGGTGTTTGGGAGGGACATCTTCCTTGACCAAATATGAGAGTGCCTTCCTTTAGTTAAATATAGGAGTTTCTTTCTTTAGCCAAACATGGAGTTCCACATCCTCCCATCAACTAATCATGTGGATTTCTCCCTTTTGGAGTTGACTAATCGAAGAATTTTACCACCTCATTCTACTTTGAGCACTTTCTTATTCCCTATAAATATTTGCAACCCTGAAGTAGAAGGGGCCTGACATTGAATAGCAGAGCATAGTATGTATGGTATG
The DNA here is from genome assembly GCF_028583685.1 of Petaurus breviceps papuanus. NCBI lineage: Eukaryota > Metazoa > Chordata > Mammalia > Diprotodontia > Petauridae > Petaurus > Petaurus breviceps. Next base: position 61,933,943 of record NW_027187419.1, read on the forward strand.
GATTAGTACAGTCTATCGTATGCAGTGCTATATGCTATGCAATATAATATTCAATGCTATCTTATTCTAGCCTATCCTATACCATCCCATAATATAATTATGTTATGCTATGTTATACTATATTATACCATACTATATCATATTATACTATGCCATACCATATCACACCATACTATACAGGACAGGATAGGAAAGGGTACCTATACTACACTATGCTATGCTATGCTATGCTATACTATACTATACTATACTACACTATACTACACTCCACTACACTATACTACGCTACACTACACTACACTACACTATACTATACTATACTATGCTATGCTATGCTATGCTATGCTATGCTATGCTATGCAATGCTATGCTATGCTATGCTATACTATGCTATACTATACTATGCTATGCTATGCCATGCCATGCTACGCTATGCTACACCATGCCATGCCATGCCATGCTATGCTATGCTATGCTATACTATGCTATGCTATGTCATGCCATGCCATGTTATACTATGCT
>NW_027187419.1:61934474-61940584 GCF_028583685.1 Petaurus breviceps papuanus
GCCATGCTACGCTATGCTACACCATGCCATGCCATGCCATGCCATGCTATGCTATGCTATACTATGCCATGCTATGCTATACTATACTATGCTATGCTATGTCATGCTATGCCATGCTATACTATGCTATGCTATCCTATCCTATGCTATGCCATGCCATGCCATGCTATGCTATGCCATGCCATATCATACCATACCATGCCATGCCATGCTATGCTATGCCATACCATGCCACGCCACGCTATGCTATGCTATGCTATACTATGCTATGCTATGCTATGCCATGCTATGCCATGCTATACTATGCTATGCCATGCCATGCCATGCCATACCATACCATAACATACCATGCCATGCTATGCTATGCCATGCTATGCCATGCTATACTATGCTATGCTATACTATGCTATGCTATGCTATGCCATGCCATGCCATGCTATGCTATGCTATGCCATGCCATACCATGCCATGCCATGCCATGCCATGCTATGCTATGCCACGCCACGCCACGCCACGCTATGCTATGCTATGCTATGCTATACTATACTATGCTATGCTATGCCATGCTATGCTATACTATGCTATGCTATGCTACGCTATACTATACTACACTACACTACACTACACTATGCTATGCTACACTATGCTATACTGTGCTATACTAGTTGTTGTTTTTCATTCTGGAAGAGGACCAAAATGACATCACTCTGTCAGGGTCAAAGTATTTTATGTCAGGTTGTGGTACTTGGAAGGCTCTGCCATAGATTGGGCACAAATAATCCATATGAACATTTGGAGTGGAGATATCTCTAAATGTGCACTTCTCATATTTCTTTTGGGCTACTGAAATTCTGCTTTGCTCATTGAGCACAGCACCTTCTCTGATGAGGGCAGGCCATGCTGGACAGTCCTATGCCAGTGTCTCCCATGTCATGCAATAATTTCCAATGTTCTTCAGAGAGACCTTGAAAGTGTCCTTGTATTGCTTTATCTGACCTCTTGTGAAGGATTGCCTTGTGTGAGTTCTTCATAAAGTGGTTTTTTAGGGAAACATATGTTTGGCATTTTGAACAATATGACCAATCCATTGGGGGTGCACTCTCTGCAATAGAGTTTGAATGCTGGGCAGTTCAGCTTGAGAAAGGACCTCAGTGTCTGGTATTTTATCTTGCCAGGTGATCTTCAGAATATTCCTAAGACAGTTCAAATGGAAGTGATTCAGTTTCCTGGCATGATGTTGGTATACTGTCCAGGTTTAGCAGACATACAACAATGAGGTCTCCCTTAGAGAAGAGTAGGGGGAGAAGAGGCTAAAAAATGTCCGTTCTGACTCCCTTCAAGCCCCACAATGACACCCCTATGCTACATGAAGGGGACCACCCTCACTATGAAGGGAATTAGACTAGTTGACCTCCAAGTTCCCTTCCAGTTTTAAATTTGTGATAGTATAAGGAAGGCTCTATCTCATCTAAGTAACATGCTTCTATAATCTTGAAGATATTTCTCATGCTTCCTCTAGGTCATATAGTCTCTAAATTAAACACACCCAGTTAAATCAGACACAACTCTGAAAGGCACTATAGCCCAGGATTTTGAAGAGATGGAATAGAAACCCTGGGTCCAGGGTCCTGCCCTCAGTGTGCACTGGTCAGTCAACAGTCAACAAGCACTGATTGCAGGCTTTCTAAGGGCACCTGAGGAAGTATGTCACTCCAATCTCACCTTGCCCTCAGCATATTGGGAATTATATTTCTTAGCTAAGGTTAGCGATCATTGTCTATCATAAAGAAAAATCACAGAAGATGCCCATAAGAATCAATTCAATTCAACAAGCATTTAGTATCTAATATGCAAAAGGCACTTTGCTAGGCACTTGGGATGCAATAACAGACCAAAAAAAGAAACAGAATCTGTCCTCAATGAGCTTCCATTCTACTGAGGAGCAACAGCATATCAATAGAGAGTAAACACAAGATAATTTGGGGAGGGAAAACACTCATCACTACAGGGATTAGGTAAGGCTTCACAGAATAGGGGGGCCCTGAATGAAACCTTAAGAATTCAACTCAACATGCATTTGTTAAATGCTGCATTCTGGGAATTCAGAGACCACAGTGAAAAACAGTCTGTCCTCAGGAGCTGGTGGAGAAGAGAGACCATATTCTAGGCATGGAGAACAGTCCATATGAAGTCCTACAGAGGTGGGAAATGTAAATATGGTTTGGGCAATTGCCATTGGGCCAGTTTGACCAGAATGCATAGTAGGTAAAAGAAGTCATATGGAAAAAACAAAAAGAAAAAAGGGGTCTGAAAAGATAGGTTGGAAGCAGATTGTGTAAGACTTCAAATGACTGGCAAAAGAGTTGTTATTTTATCCTGTATGAAATAGAGAGGCACAGAAGGTTTTGTTTTGGTTTTTTTGAACATGCTAGTCACATTATCCAATGTGGATAATAGGAGCTAGATTGCTTAGTGGACAGAGCACTGTGCCTGAGGTCAGCTCCATCAGAGCCAGAATACAGTTTCAGACACTAACAAGCAGTGTGACTCTGAGCAAGTCACTTAACTGCTATTTCTTTAACTATGAAATAGGGATAATAATGGCAGCTAACATAAAATTTTTGTAAGAATCAACAAAATGTGCTTGTTCTCTCCCTCCCTGTTAAAATGTGTCCAACAGTGAAATAAGTTTCCTTGCACCAAAGGGGAATACCATTCCTTCTAATCTTGCCCTCACCTCCCACCCAGCCCCAGAGCTGCTAACCTCATTATAACTAATTCATCACCTGTGATTTCCTGGACCTTTCTTAATTGTTGCTCTGGTGGATGGCCCAAAAGATGTACAGGACCCAGTTTCAGGTATCTAAGATCTGGTATGGCCACTTACTAGCTATGTAGCCTCACCAAGTCACTGAATCTCCATGAATCTCAGTTTCTTCATGAAAAATGGCAATAATAATAATACAATTGAAGGACTGTTGTGAGAAAAGTGTTGTATAAACAATGAAGTGTTATATTAATGTGAGATTTTTTTTATCAGTAGCAATAATAATCCTCCCAAAGGTTCATATTCCTTTGCAACCACATCTTTAGTAGATATAGTCTTCACTGTTTTCCCTTCAATCCTAGGCTATTGTGTTATGGAGATTCCCTACATTTCAACCCTGAATCTTTTCCCCTTCTTTTTCATTTCCAGCATTAAATCTTTACCATTTTTCAGGTCCATCTGACTCCAAAGATGCAGGTTTTCTTCAGCTTGAAAACAGGAAGATGACTGGGGATGGGAGGAGGGGTTGGAGAAAGACCTTCATTCTGATGAGTGAGGAGAAGAGAACTGAGGCATGAGTGGGAAGAACCCAAGCAGAAGCTTTTCATGGGTTTCTTTGCTTTGTACTGCCACCTGGCTGATTCCTGAGCCCTATGTTTCTGGTTGTAGAGAGAGGCAGATGGAGGCAGGGAAAAGTTACAGCAGAGTTTCTGAGAATTGTTCTCTATATGGATACAATGATATACCCTGAATATAAGTGAGTCCAGTTACATTTCTGTGCCAATGATTCAAGACTTAAGAGTCAGTAACATCTATAAGGAATACAGAAATATTAGAAGAAATACATTTCTTCTAATGCTCAAAGTAAAAGATTAATTATTTTTCAACTAAAATGATAACAACCGAGGAAACACTGATTTTATACTTTTTGAGCCGTCTCCTTTTCCTCTTCTAGGAAGTCCACAAAAGCCAGTCTTTACAATAATAGACTGCAAAATAAAAAAAACAACAACCAAATACATAAAGTCTTTGTAATCAATGACCTCAACTTGCTCAAGATACTGGGCATAGGGAAACATACTGACTAACAGAGACCCTGGGTACATTTGGCAAAGGGTCAGGGAAGGTAGAATTGGGAATCTCAAGACACTGGATCCAGAGATTCCATGGCATATCTCCAATGAGAAAAGGATCTCCTAGCTGCAGTAGAATTGAGGAATCATGGGAAAACTTTCATCAAGGAAAGTCAGGAGACCTACACAATGACTGCAAGAATGTAAGAGAATACACCACTGTAAGTCTTCAGATCTTTGATCAATAGTGACCAAACATGACTCTCAGCAGTGAGGTTATCATCTATAAGTATGCAATGAGAGACTGATTGTCAGGCATAACCAATGGGTTGATTGATTTGCTAAACCATTCTTCTTTGTTATAAAGTGAGTTCCTGGCAAGTGAGTGATGGAGAGGAAAAAAACTGGTTAAATATTTATTTTTAATTGTTTTAAAGAAACATTATTCCCCTGGATAAAACAAAACAAAACAAAACAAAAAACATCCATCAGGGGTCCACCACAGTCTCTGCCCTCAAGGAACTTACAAGTTATCTTACTGGTGTTCATGAAAATGTGTGTATGTGGGTGGCCTTAGCTGTGCAACTATATATAGCCATCCAGGTGTCCTGAAAAAAGCACCAAATTTTAATTTGAAAACCTGGATTTCAAAGGATTTAAAGATTTGCCTACAGTCAGAGATATAGTATGACAAATTCAGCTTCGATCTACTCCGGACCTCAGGGGACAGCATTGAAGGAAGGAATTTTCACACTGGAAGCTCCCAACACCATGAAATCTCAGGTAAAAAAAAAGATAGGTATGAGAAGTGAAAACAGATTCAGTCTGCCCACTTCCCTTTCCAAGAGTAAAGCCTTTTGTCCTCATTGTAATCTATTTATCAATCTGTGAAGAAGAATGTTATCATCATGGCAAGTAGGCCAAGAACATTACCATTGTGTTGTGGAGGAGGTGGCTTAATGAAGTTGGGGAGGGTATAAAGTGAGTGGAGATGAAGAGCTTACCTTGGTGTCCTAGAGTTGAGAAAGGTGTTGCTCCCCTACCCCCAGTTAGGCAAGGGGATAGGTGGAAAAATCAATTCCCTTATGCCCCCCCCCCCTTCTATTATTGTCTAGAGATAAGGTTGTAGGTGGGAAAAAAAGCATGAGGGGAAAAGGAAACATGCATGCCCTTATTAAGAATTTAACTAAGCGTTCATTAATTTACTAATATAAATATCTAACTACTCATTAAGCACCTAATATAAGTACCAGGATTCACTAAGCACTTTACAAATATTATCTCATTTGGTCCTCACAACAGCCCTGAGAGGTAGATGCTATTATTATCCCCATTTTTCAGTTGAAGAAATGGAGGCAAACAGGTTAAGTGACTTGCCCAGGGTCACACAGTTGAGAAGTGGTCTGAGGCTGGATTTGAACTCAAGTCTTCCTGACTCTAGGCTCACTGATCTGCCCAACTAGGCCTGGATTCAGGAGTTCTAAGCTTATATCCTACTTTCCAGACCAGTTGTGTAGTCCTGAGCAAGTCCCATCCCCTCTATGACCCCACATTTCCTCATATTAATAGGATTGTTTTTAGGAAAACACAAGCATTAAAGTGGTATTCATATTGAATTTCTATCCCCTGCTCCCCCCACCCCAGGTTCCATTTCTCCATTTCCAAAATGGGGAATGTTGACACTGATCTGCCTTTTTCCAGCTTCCTATACAACACCAAATTAGATTGTGAGATCCTTGAGAGCAAAGACTGTCTTTTGCATCTTTTTGAATCTCACTTAGCACGGTGCCTGATACAAAATAGGCACTTAGTCTAAAGTTTATTGACTGACAGACTTCAGGCAGGTCGTTAGGGGTTAATGAGCAGACTGTCTACAGTGCAATCCTGTATTCACGGTCAGGTTCTCATTTGCAAGGTTGAGTGATAAACTAGAACCCTTATGAAACGTATGAGGACATAAACTGAGTGGATGTTCATTTGGAGGAGAGAAGAGGACGAGGCACACCTGCGATGAAGCCTGATCGGGAAGACACTGGCCCACCTTTAAAGGAAGAAAAGAGGAGCAAGGAAAGGGCCATGGAGGTGCATTGAAGGCAAACCACCTGTTTAACCCTGGACCAACCCTCTTCTCTGATGCCACATAGGGACTGGTTCATTTATCAAGCATTCCCACTTAAAACTGCTGTCATTACAAAGGACTTTTGATTTGTAAACCAGAGTATCTCTCTCTCTCTCTCTCTCTCTCTCTCTCTCTCTCTCTCTCTCTCTCT
>NW_027187419.1:61940594-61953423 GCF_028583685.1 Petaurus breviceps papuanus
TCTCTCTCTCTCTCTCTCTCTCTCTCTCTCTCTCTCTCTCTCTCTCTGTATACACACACACACACTCACACACACACACACTCCCAAATCCATATTTGTTTCTGTATTTTCACTAATTGAGTTTAGGGTTGTATTAGTTACTGCCTTTAGGGAGTTTCTCCTTTTTTTTAGTCTAGTAAAAAATAGATGTAGTAGAGTGTCCCCTACAAAGCATGTTCAGAGTTGCCATTCCTGCTTTTTATCAATCATGTGGGAACTTTGAGGTCTACTTCTATTTATGTGTGACTGGGCTAAAAGGCTTGCCCATTGAAATGTTGATGAGTTCATGTGGTTGTTCAGTCATGTCTGACTCTTCATGACCCCTTTTACAGTTTTCTTGGCATAGATACTGGAGTGACTTGCTATTTCCTTCTCTAGATCATTTTACAGATGAGGAAACTGAGGCAGGGGGTTTAGTGACTTACCCAGGATCACACAGTTATTAAGTATCTGAGGCCAGATTTGAATTCAGAAACATGAGTCTTCCTGCCTTTAGACCTGTTACTCTATCCACTATGCCACCTAGCTGCCCTAAGAAAAAGACATGAACAACATCTCAAGTTCTGTCTTTCCAACTTTAAACACTGTGTGGACTATTTAAAATTGTTTCACTAGAAGCACGGTCACTGGCCTTGTCTCTTACCTCAGCTTCTATGAGAGCCTTAGCCTGAGCCTAGGATTTAGGCTGCATCTCAGATTTGTCATTTTCTGATTTTTGGCAAATTAGTACCTATCCCAAGAGGGACGCATCCAGGGTAGGGAGTGACCTTGTGAGTTTGAGAGGTCTGGAGATCCCATCAGGTCGGAAATGAAAGACAACAGGAAAAGGAATGCCTGGCAACTACTCCAGTGCTTTTGGAGAGTTAAACTATGAGAAGACTGGCCTATGCCTGCCATTTACCAGCATAAAGGAACTGAAGGTTGTTCGAATGATTAAGAAATGAGGTAAAATGTAAAATACCTAATAAGCAATCTTGGAAACTGTTTTATATTCTGATAAGGTTTAAGTATCAGCATCCCAGTAGATTTTAAGGTTAATCATAAGTTACATTACTGAATCCTGTTTTAACTTTGTTTTTTTTTAAATGGGTGCTTGTGAATGTCCTGTATTTTGGCTTCTTTTTTTGTGTGTAGGAATGAATTACCCACACCATACCTGATTCATATTGTATATTGAATATCTTTTTGTTCCACACCTCCTTTTGTGGGAAACCTTAGACATGAGTCATAATCTAAGCTAAAAATAAAATTATTCCTGGGCACTTGGGTGGTGGGTTTAATGAGCCAAGGAGTCTAAGAAAAGGGAACATTAGCCACTCTTATTAGAGACCAGATTCCCCAGGACTGAACCCAGTTCAAATTGCATGTCTGTGTACACTAGAGGGAGTAGCTCAATAGCCTTGCCCCTATAGGATAAGCTTCCATTTCTTAGAGTTTGATAAAGTGAAACAGAAAGATCCTATCTGGAAGCAAAGGACTTGCTCTTCACTTTAGCCCTGGTGGGCTTATTTATATAGTGTTGCTTCAGTGGAATACTTTTCTAGGCAATGCAAAAAGTAATGTAAAATCATTCATCTGAATACTAAAGGCAAGAGAAGAAATCAAATTTAGTCTGATGAAGCTTCGTCTCCTGTTATATCAGCCTCATTCATCTGTTTCCATTCATTGGATAGAGATTGTTTTCAGTTTGACTGATTGATTGTAGGGTTACTCCTACAATAAGGCATCCTTATGTTACGTACTTCCAAGGAGGCACAGTACATCCTGGCTACTTACCAGCCTCCCTAACTTACAATGAAGAGAATTGAAGGAGAGTCCAGATGAATAACTGGAAAAGAGAAATGGTGTTTAGAAGCAAAGTAGATCCATTTAAATTTCCAATACACAACGGAGGAGGAATCATTTTCTTCATTGTTATAGGAGTTTCTCCTATTGCATACAATAAGTTGGAAAGTTAGGGAGTGCCCAATGGTTGAACAACATATAGTATATGAATGCCTTAAGAGATGATGAAAGGAATGGTTTCTGTGAAACCTGAGGAGACTTGTATGAGTCAATACAGAATGAAGTGAGTGGAATAAGAATAGTTTATACAATAACAACATTATAAAAGCAACTTTGAAAAATAGAACTTTAATCAAGGCTAGCCATGATTCCAAAGGACCAATCTTGAAGGTTGCTACCTACTTCCTGCCTGAGATGTGATAGTCTCAGGCTGCAGAGTGAGCCATATATTTTTGGACATGGTCAAAATGAAAATTTGTTTTGCTTGATTGTTAACAGGGTTTTGTTTTTCCTTCTAATAGTGGGAGGGGCAGAATACTTTTAATTTTTTAAGTAAAAAAAACTTAGGCAAAAACTTAAAAGATACTCTTTTTCTTTTTTTTGGAGGGCAATTGGGGTTAAGTGACTTGCCCAAGGTCACATGACTAGTTTTTTGTGTTAAGTGGCTGAGGCCAGATTTGAACTCAGGAACTCCTGACTCCAGGGCTGGTGCTCTATTCACTGCACCACCTAGCTGCCCCAAAGATGCTCTTTTTCATTTGGCATATATAAAACTTGTGCTTATCCCATTCTAATGAAAAAAGCTTTGCATTGCCAATCCCTAAAGCTTGAAGAATTTTAAGCAAATGTGCAGGGCAGGCTGTCAGGTGGGGTGCCCCAGTACCTTTTAGTTTCTTTATTTTGGTGAAGTTGGACAACTGAAGTGCCTTGAACAGAGAGTACTACTTTTCTAGAATGTAAGCTCTTTGGGGATAGGAACCATTTAATTCAGTCTTTGTGTCCTCAGAACTTAACACACCATCTGGCTCATAGTAGGTACTTCATAAACACTTGTTGATTTACTGGCTCCCTAGAAAGTGAAGAGAGGCTATGCAGATGCTGCCACCTAGATCACAAGATGCTGCCACCTAGCCTTCTTGTTACTAACACCATCTTCATGGCCTTAGTTATACCCTAGACAGCCTTCCATAGCTATTGGAAATGGAATCAGGATGACCTGAGTCTACACCTGTAATGCAATGCCAAGCAAAGGCAACTTCCCAAGTTCAAAATACCAGCATAGGTGCTCTCCATTTTATTCAGTGAAAAATTAAGAACAGAGAAGATCAAAATATGACATCATTCAAAATACAGCATTTACTAAGTGTGATTCAATAATCTCCAAGTACTACCTGATTTAATCAAGTACTACCCCACCCCAGGACATTACATTCATTTAATCAATTACAAAGTCCCAGTTCTAAATACTACTCCACCCCTAGGCTGTACCTTCATTTAGTCTATCACAAAGCCCCTCTTCTCAAATGGAGATTAGTTTCCAATCATAAGTAAAGTACATTCATTTGTTCAATCATAGAACACAAAAAGGTAAAAAGTTCCCCACCCCTGGATCACAATTGAATCTACCCCAGAGTTACAACAAGTTTAAGCACAGCACTTAATACCCAAATGGAGGTCTTTTCTTCATCTTGAGGAGGGGCAAGTTCTCAGCAATCTTTGTTCCTGGGGAGACAAAGCTTAGCAAGGCCACAAGATACATTGCCAATCTCTTCATTAATTCATTCTCTGTCTGCAGAACAGTCGTAGGACCCCTGAAAACATTAGCAAAACCCCCTTCCAGGATTCTGTAAATATACAACAAGAAAATCCTTCTTCAGGGCTTCTGAACCAACAGCAAGGTTCCAAGAATTCTGCAACAACAGCACTGTCCTTCACCAGTGGACAGCATTCACTCTCTGTCTGTAGAAGAGTCATAGGAGCTCTGAACCAACAGCAAGGTTCCAAGACTTCTGCAACAACAGGACTGTCTATCACCAGTGGACAAATCTGGCAAAACAACATCAAAACAGACAGACAAAATACCAGCATAACAGCCATGTCTCCTCAGTCCTTGGCAGCTCTCAAAATCTCGGGCAATTCAAAGTGGCCCTCAACAATCCTCTCAGTCTCTCTCTGCCTCCAAAAGGGTGCTGCTTCCAAAAAGTTCTTCTGCCTCTCTCTTGTGTCTCTCCAAATCTATGTCACCAGCTCCTCCCAGTTCAGCCCTCTCTTTTCACATCAACAAGTCCATCCTATAAGTGGGATTAACAAGCTCTGGGTTTTAAAGCAATCAAACCAAAAACCAAGCCAATACAGGGGGATCTTTGAATTCCATTACTATTACATTCCACCCCTCCAGGCTAGCCTTCTGGTTACTGACACAATTTTCATGGCCTTAGTTATACCCTAGACAGCCTTCCATAGCTATTGGAAATGGAATCAGGATGACCTGAGTCTACACCCTGCCTCAACCACTGTGTGACCCTGGGCAAGTCACTTAAATCTCTGACACTCATTTTTCTTATCTGTAAAATGGGAATAATAATAGCATCTACCTTGTAGGATTGTGAGAATCAAATAAGGTAACATGTATAAAGCATTTCACAGGGGTTTTTTTATGTCATGTAAATGTTGCATGTTGTTCATCCTTTGTTCTCCAAGAGAACCAATAATGCCACTGAGGGTGATGTCTTGACTTGCCCATGAATTGGATTTATATTTAATAGGAGTTCAATATGTAATATATATGTCTGTATATCCATGCCCTGAATTCTGGAGAGAAAGAATTTGGTCACAGATATCCCTATTTTCAAGGATTCATTTTTGGGATTCATGTGCTAGAGTGATGCCTTCACACATAGAGCTCTTCAGCAAATCTATGAGGGGGGAAAATTTTGCTTACAAGAACTTTACCCCTAAGCTGATTGGACCTGAAATTTTGACCACTGCAAATGCTAGGGCAAATACAAATAGCAACTCCTTTTCCATCCTTATTGCTAAGACTAAGCGGTCTTTGGTCAGGTGAAAGAAAGCACATGTGTATGTGTATTCTCTGATTCACTAGACCAGCACTTATCAACCAGCTATGGAATGTTTTGGCTCCAGAGGAAGCAAGAACAGTAAGATGAACATAGCTGACAACTGTGGACAGCTCTCAGAAGACTGTTGGATATTTTTTTTCTTTTTTCCATCTTAATGACCAAACTAGCTTCTTTCAATTGATTGAGGACCTCCCCTAAATCTGCTCTCATACTCTGTAATCCTTGGGTTCTCATTTGCTGTACTTCTTTTGGATTTCATTTCTCTTTTCCCTCCACTAGCCTTGCTAGTGTGTGATGAGTTAAGCTGTAGAATAAAAATTAAATGGAGGGGAAGGAGAGGGAGAGAAGAAGAGAGTGGGAGGCAGAAAGAGAGAGGGAGGAAGAGAGGGAGAAAGAGAAAGTGAGGAAAAGGGAGAGAGAGAGAGAGAGAGAGAGAGAGAGAGAGAGAGAGAGAGAGAGGGAAGGGAGGGGGGGAGGAAGGGGGGAAGGAAGGAAGGAAGGAAGGAAGGAAGGAAGGAAGGAAGGAAGGCTGTATTGCCCAACTGGCCTATCTCAGGACTTTGAGGATTAGTCCTCTATATTTCTCATTCGGCTCTTGAAGCAAATTAGCCAGGGAAGAAGATGGAAAATCATTGTGTGTTTGCTTTGTATAAATTTTGCATTTATTTATAGATATGCCCATTGTATCTCTCCCCCAACCCCTCCATCATGTAAATTCCTAGAGGTCATGGAATGGGGGGGGTGTCCTTCTCTTTGTCTTTATCTTTATTAAGTGGCATTTAGTAACTTCCTGTTAAATGCATTTGATGAATCAATGGATGAGAAGACTTTGTTATTTAGAAATTTAAAAATGTCAGAAAGAAAAACAGCAATGATTTTATATGGTACTATTTCACATGTACAAATGAAAACCAGTTCTTCAAAAGAGGGAGCTGCATTCATCGAGCTATGCCCCCAGGGCTCCCAGAAATAATCTTTGAATTCTCCTAGCCTGGGCTCTCTGTCTTTAGGGTGGGGGTGGAGGATCAAGGGGACGAATTTGTTGTGGTAGAGCACAGCCCAAATCCAGGGTGAGACCGGTCGTGGGGAAGAACTTTTGTAAATTGTAAAGTGTAAATGTAAATGTAAGTCACTATTGAAGATCACAGTGAGAGATGCTCTTCTACTGGGACACCACACCGAGCGGAGTTTGCCCTTGCCTTGGATCCCCGACACCCAGCGATTAATAAATTCTTCGAGTCGTAGAAGGAAGTTGGGGTCAAAGGCTAGAGTATGAAACCTTCTTTGGGCCACACCGAACGGCTGCAGGTGCTGTTGGGTGGGAAGAGTACCCGTGCCTTCAGGGCTCTGGGTTACTGGCACAATGAAGGCGAGTGGAGGGGAAAGGAGGAGATGGGAGGCAATGAGTAGAAGCCGGGGGGAGTCACCTGAGGCTGAGATACCCCGGAAATCCTGCTCTCCCAACAGTCTGCAGCTCAAACCCCCGAGAATAAAATCCCTTTCTCGGCTCCTCGTTGCACATTTAATTTTTAAAAATCAAACTCTTGAGGTTCGTCCTTCTTCGCCCCTAAAGGACTCTCCAAATGACTACTCTTTTTCAAAAGCTCCGGCCAGGCACGACGCAAGCAGGCTAGTGGGGGAGACCGCCTGTTTAAAGACCCAGGATTAAATGTCTCTTAGTTGCCGGCTTCCTGAAAACGGTATCAAGGATGTGGATTTTGCTCGAGCCTCAGTCTCTCCGACTCAGAGTTGCCCAACAAACCATTTAAACATTTCAGCACAAAGCAGAATCCATTGTGGGGGCGCACATTAAAAAGTGTTATTCGCTTTGAAGTTTTTGTCTAATGGCTCTAAACCGAAAGAAAATGTTTTCCTATTACTTAATTCAATCATAGCGAAGAGACTTGGTAAAAAGCCCCCGGATTTTGCCCCAGAGTGTGACAGAGTTCTCTTTGTGCTCGCTTAGCCTCCGCTGTCACACACTTTAATTCGCCTCTCTTTATCTGGCATTCAAAACTTTCTTCAATGACATTCAATAAGGTCCTGGTTATTTTTTTCCTCAATATTCTTTCCCAGTAGCTTTGGGCTTGCTGTGCATTCAAAGGCCGTTAACCCTTTCCTTCCCAATTTAGATGGACGTAATCTGAAGTAAACCCTAAGGTCTGGCCCTAGGAACTACTGGGGCTTGACTAGACTTCTGAATGCCGCAAGCTGTGCCCCCCTCCTTAGGCCTCTGAAGAGCTTTCCACCCATAGCCCCTACCCCCTGCCAAGTCCTTCCTTCTCTACCTACCCCTTCTGCCCTTCTAGCGGGCCACAGCCCAACGGGGAGATTTTCTTTTTCCTAGGCTTCAGCTTTAGTCTCTGTATCTCTACATTAGCCGTTTCCAAATGAAGCTATCGCAAGGAGAACTCTGATAGATTGCTTTGTGAAACCAGCCCTGAGATGGCTTTCTGACCATCTTCTCTGGGGAAAAGCCTACATATTTGAGAATGTCTGTGGTCTAGAATTCTAATGGAGAAGAAAGGGAGAAATCGAGCCCTGGACATTTCTAAATATTATTGTATTCTTAAAGGTTTACTGGGAATTTTATTTCTCCATGCCACCCCCCCCCAAAAAAAACCACACGTACACTTTAATAAATACCTCTTTTTATCTGGCAACAGAGAAGATCTTGCTTATTAATTAAGATTGGTTGTATTTTTGTGGGAAATAAATAGAAATTAAAAAATCGTGTCTGTATCTTGGTCTTCCGTAGCTAGTTCCTGTGCGTTTTAAGACTCTAATTTAAAGCTCAAAAAAGCTTCACCCTTAGTTTCACACTGACGTCTTTCTACTCTCCGCCCAGAGCAGTGTTTTTTGCCCAAAGCAGCGAAACCTAGAGGCTAGAGTTTTGTGGTCTTTTTTTTTTTTTATTCTGTCTCCAAACTCTAAATATTTGTGCTAATTTCCCATTGTATGGAAAAAGCTCCTGGGTGAAACTGCTTTGAGACGATTTAAAAAGCTGGAGCCTGGATAAACGCCGCAGAGCGTTTGAAGTTGTTTAACTATTGTGTATCCAGAAAGAGGGGAGTTAAACTGCAGGAGCCCGCTCCCATTGAAATGGTGTGGAATAGCTGATCTGGAGGAAAGCAGCAGTAACAGAGAACCTAAAACGCAGTCTGTTCATGTTTAATAAGTGTAGAGAGAGCGTGAGCAAGCGATAGAGGAGAGAGAGGGAGAGGCAGATAGAGACAGAGAGGCAGAGAGGGAGGGAGGAAGGAGGAAAGAAAGGGAAGAGGGAGAGGGAGAGAGAGACAGAAACAGAGAGACAGAGGCAGAGAGAGAGAGAGACAGAGAGAGAGACAGAGAGAGAGAGAGAGAGAGAGAGAGAGAGAGAGAGAGAGAGAGAGAATGACTTATCCCGGTCGATGGGGATGTGAGAGGGTATAGATACACCTTCAAGGTTTTAAATCACATTTCCCCTTCCTTTAGCCGTTAGGTAGTTTTAATAAAGTGGGGAGGGGACTAAAATTTCACTATCAAGTAAGAAACTGAAGGAGAAAACTAAATACACCCCCAGATCTTTAACAAAGACCATTCGTTGCAGATACCACAAAAGTTGAGAATACAGGGAAACTTCCGTTATGGAGATAATACAATACTGAAGGTTTCCGTACGTCGTTCACCTCCTCTTCCTCCCCCCCCCCCCATACACTCTTTTCATGCCCACAACCTGGGAACTGAGGCAGACATAGGAAGGGGAGGTGCTATTCCACAGGTGGGAAACCCTGGCCAAGAGCCACGGCGACGCCCTGGTTGAACCGGAGAGGGTAAAGGCAGGTTCCTGCAGTGAGCACCCAGTATGGAAGGGGAAACTGGGATTGGAAGGTGAAAGGGGTTGTAGAGATGGGGACAGGGTGGAAAGAATGGGCTGGGGGCACAAGGACTATGGGGGAAGAGAGGGTATAGAATGCAAAATAAATAAGTGAAGCGGGCCGACTGAAAATGAAAAAAAGCAAAAAGGGGTGGAGAATAAAGAGAAAGAAAAGAATATTAAATCGCGGGAGAATGAGAAAATAAACCCGCAAAAGGGAGAGGAGGGGGCGAGGGCGCCAGTTACGGCGTGGGTGGGGTTGACAAGAATAGAGTACATTATGCAGTTCATTTAGTTAACAAGTGAAATAATGAGGAAGCGTGCAGAGTGAATGCCAAGAGAAAAGGCACAAAAAGCCTATTGAGAGGCCTCCGCCGCTCCTGGCGTAGCCCATCACATGGCAATGGTCCTATTTAAGCAGCGCAGTCAGCGCCTTTCAGCACCAGTAGAACTGGCCAGCACCCCCGGGCTGCTCCCGCAGCGGTTCTCCGGCGGCGGTAGCAGCAGCAGCAGCAGCAGCAGCCGGCAACAGCAGCACCAGGAGGGGCCTGGCCCAAGCTGAAGAGGGACGGACGCTCTGGGAGGGATTGGGTCGAAGGGTCATGCCACGCTCCTTCTTGGTGGACTCACTGGTGCTGAGGGAGGCTGGGGAAAAGAAGGCGCCCGAGGGCAGCCCACCCCCGCTCTTCCCCTATGCAATGCACCCCCCACACGCCCTGCACGGGCTTTCGCCCGGCGCCTGCCACTCGCGCAAGGCCGGGCTGCTGTGCGTCTGCCCGCTATGTGTCACCGCTTCCCAGCTGCACGGGCCCCCAGGGCCACCAGCCCTTCCCTTGCTCAAGGCTTCCTTCCCCCCCTTCGGCTCTCAGTACTGTCATTCGCCGCTGGCCCGTCAGCACTCCTCGGTCTCCTCCGGGGTCAGCCATGGACCGGCCGCCGCCGCAGCAGCAGCCGCAGCTCTCTACCAAACCACCTACCCCCTGCCTGACCCCAGGCAGTTCCATTGCATCTCTGTGGGTAAGTTTCACCCTTCCCAATTCCATGGATGAGAATGAGGAGAGCCGGGTGGAGGGGTCACCGGAGGAGTAAAGGGTGAAGTCCGGCTAGGGAGAATCCTGGGTCATGAGGGTGAGGAGGTGGGGGAGGTAGGAAAGAGGGATGGGGAGGGGATAGTAGCCAGGGACACCCCTGAGGGAGCACCCAACATTCTGAGAAAAGGGAGAGGAGGCCCTAAGGCCAATGGACTTGCACGGAATGGGGTGTGAGGGCTGGTGCGGAATCTGCAGAATAGAAGTATAGGGATCTGACCTCTTGCTTCTTTGGTCTTCTCCCTTCAGATAGCACCTCCAGCCAACTGCCCAGCAGCAAGAGGATGCGCACGGCTTTCACCAGCACACAGCTTCTGGAGCTGGAGAGGGAGTTCGCCTCCAATATGTACCTATCCCGTCTTCGCCGCATTGAGATCGCCACCTACCTAAACCTGTCCGAGAAACAGGTGAAGATCTGGTTTCAGAACCGCCGAGTCAAGCACAAGAAGGAGGGCAAGAGCGGGTCGCACCGCGGGGGCAGCGGGGGCGGCGTCGGAGGAGCGTCCCACAGCTGCAAGTGTTCCTCTCTTTCCTCCGCCAAGTGCTCAGAAGATGATGATGAACTTCCCATGTCCCCGTCCTCGTCAGGAAAGGATGAACGGGACCTCACTGTCACTCCATAAGCTCAAGCCTCGTCTGGTCACTACTCCTAACAAGCCCTAGCTTCTACCCTTGTACTCGAGAGACTGACCCAGGAGGCAGGTGCTGGGGATTCTCAGCGCTATCCCAATCCGCCCTTAGCTGAACGCCAAACGCGGCGCTCGGATTTTATATGGTTTTGTAGAGGCCCAGGGACCAGGCTGATGCGCCACGCTTTTTAGAGAATTGGTGATGCCTTCCCACTGCCCAGTCCCCAGAGCCATAACAGAGTGTCTGGGGGTTCGACCCACACTGTACTGTGAAGTTAAAAACTATGAATACAGTAAAGGCTTCTAACTCCTCGAGTATGTAGCTGCCCAGTGGCCAGTCTGTTCGTAGGGATCCATCCCTCTCTTCCCACCTCACACCAGCACCTTGCTGGCCACAGGTCACCTTCTCCCTGGCCCCTCTCTCGAAGACTTGTTTCAAATTTTCTGTCGCTTCCTTTAACTGCGTGTTTTTTTCTGTGTTTGCCTGGCTTTCACCCTTCTGGACAGAATTCCATTTCATATTTGGGCACTTCTCTTCCTTTCCGCTCTCCCCTTCCCCTTTCTCCTGCTTTTATTTCGGAAAATCGACCTCCACTTTCCTCGAATTCCGTCTGTCATTTACAATCTATCCCCCTTGGGACTAATAAACTTGCCCCAGAGGAAGAGTGGCAGCCCATCGAAGTCTGCCCTGCACCTCACACCTCCCTCCCCAAAGCAATGTTTTAATATGTGGTATCATTATTGAGGAAACCTTTTTGCTTTGTTTCCAAATAGCTCTCTCGGCTTGGCTTCCAAAGCGGAATCCAGCAGAATAACACCATGGTCCAAATTACCTGGCTGTGAAATGTTTTGGTATCCGTTCCTGTTTTTCTTCCTCTCTCCCTTCCCTCCCAACCCCACTCCCACTCCTGACTAGATGTGTAATTGTACTGTTTCTGTAACACCAGAAGATATTTATTTATTTATTTATGTAAAAAATTTAAATAAACTTTTTTTTTCATAGAAATCCCTAGGGCTCTGGGCCATGGGGTTCTGGAATCTGGACAACTCAAACAGAGGTGATATACCTTAGGGTCTACTGGGCAGGAGAACCCAGAATTGGGTCTCTGGGTGAGGGAGGGGGAATGTGTTAGGCATATCTTTTCTTCCTCAACCCTCTTCCAAAGAACAGCCCAACTACCAGTTCCTTAGGGCTCTTAGCCTTCATAGTACATGAAATTAATTTTTAGTTATTTTTCCTGTTGGGAATAACTTTCTTAGACAAGCACAGTTTTGTGCTTGGGAAGGGGAGGAAGGGAGAGAGAGAGCGCTATCCTGACTATTCCCAGCCTGTTATGCTCACTCCTGTCCCTAGGATTCTTTTCGTTGTTCCTCTCTATTTCTTGCTGGTACTATAGTTTGCCAATTAAGACATGCCCAGTAAAGGAACTTTCCCATCTGCATGTATTTCTATTGTATTTTTATGTATAACTTGTTTATTCTCTGAGATAGACATGAATTCCTAGTCCTTTTGGGAATAGCCTGGTCTTCTCTCCAAAAGGACCCCTTCTGTGATCAGTTATCCTCCTTTTCAAACAGATTCTCTAGCCAGGGTCCTGGGTGGGAAGAGATGTGATCTCTTACGATCTCAGAAAAAGGGGAGAATTTACCTGCACCTGATCCCTGTGCACAATTGAAGGCGCAGCGTTACAAAAACTCCCACTCCAACTCTTTGTGATCCCAAAATTATTTCACCGATTTCACCGAAATTCCTATTCTGTGCGATCGGTGTATAGGCTGTTTTCCAGGGCTTAGAAAAAAAAATGGAAGGGGTAGGAGGGGCCCTGGGCGAGGGCCGTATCCTCAGGGGCAGCTGAATAGCTATGAAGGTCTGGGGGGACCTTATTTCGATTGGAACTGGGAGTACGGAAGAGAGAGACATGCCTGGAAGTCGAACTGGAAGCAGCTGTTTTTTTCTTTCTTTAGAGTAGGTCTGCATTAAAGGTGTCTCTGTGTAACAATATGAAGTCACCTGGAGATCCCCACCCCCCAAATAGGGCTTGAAAGCTGGACTTTTTTTCCCTGGAGCCCTCCTAGTCCTTACCGATCGAAGGGCTTTCCTCATCACTCAAATGAGGCTGGCAGAGGCCTATTCCTATGCAAAAGCTCACACTTGGAGTTTTCCAACCTCATAGACGTTGTCTTTTGATGGGCTTCCCAAAATCGTTTTCCCTCAGTCATCAAAGTCAAAGTAATTTGGTTACTCCCATTGCATCCCCATCTGAAACTCCAGCAGTGTGAGCAGGTTGATTCCCAGTCGGTTTTTCTTTTCCTTTGTGAAGCACACTCGCACCTCCGGCTGCGCTTAAAGGG
>NW_027187419.1:61953523-61971023 GCF_028583685.1 Petaurus breviceps papuanus
GGGGGGGGGGGTCCGATCCAAGAACGGAGCTGAAGTTGTCGAGGAAGGGTGGCCTAATCAAAAAGGAGCCCAGGCTTCTGTTACGGTTTCCATGAATAATTTATTAAGCTGCATTTTATGACTGGCTTGCCAAATCAAGGAGATGGCATGATACTGACGCTTTATTTACTTTTTGTATAACTCTGGGACAACCTAGGACCTCACTCTTTTCCTTCGCTTTCCCCGGACTTGGGAAGCCAGCAGACGTGAAAGACATAGAGCTGGGCAATGGGGAGGGGCTGGTGTGGAAGGGGTTATGTTTGCGCGTCGCTGACCAAAGGTAACCACCTGGTCTTTCCAGAGAAAAAGAAAGGGGTGGTGAAGTCCAGTTAGAGCCAGGCATACCTTAGGTGCTCAGTACGTAGATATCCTTATCTCCAAAGAAAGGCAAACGGTCAGGCGAATAGTAGGATCTAACTATTGAGTGAGCCTCTCGGCTTGCGGGAGTAGCAGATGGCCTTGGAGCTTGCAGAGACCGGTTGCCTTTGGTGGCTGCTCTAAAGAGCGGGTCAGTCCCGTTGCGCACCTGCCGCCTCTACCGCTCCAGGAACTAGGGATTAAATGCTTTAAGTCCAGAATGGCCGGTGTCTAGCTTTCCGCTGAGGAGAGATACAGTTGTTTTTCCGTATACTCTTTTTAGGAGCCGCTGCTATAAACCAACTCTTCGTGGACTCAAGCTTCTCCTCATTCGCGCTCCCTTCCCCAGGCCTTCTCCAGCTATTTTCCTCGGTAGGAAATCTTTCCAGGAACTGATAGAAGATTTTCTGGGTTGGTCCTTCTGGTCACCGCAGATTAGAGGGATCATTGTGCTAGTTGAACTATCTAAAGGAAAGAAAGCTTTTCCTTTTCCAGGAGGCTACGATTTTGGTCATCTTGGCGCAGCTCAGAGACAGTGCGCAACATTGAAAGACAGTCTGGGAAAGCAAGAACACAGAACCCGGCCCTGATCCGCCGAGAAGCTTATTCCTTAAGTTTTCAACTTCTTCTGCCTTTAAGAGGAGAAGAAAGAAACAAAAAAGAGGGGCCGGAAAGCCCTCAGTTGCCTAGCACCGAATCGGCACTCCATACTCTCCTAGAATTTTTTTTTTTAGTTGAGAATACCTCTTTAAGGAAACAAGCAAGCCTTCCCCCCCCCCCCCCCCCGGAAACTTGGGAAAGGGGTCTGTAAATAAAGCATGAACTAGCACAAGAAGACAGTAGTGTTAAAGGCCGTTTCCTCCGCCCTGATTTGGCCGGGTGTTGCTTTCAGGAAAGAGCCACTGGGGTTAGCCTGTAGTGTTGGATTCGTCTTGGATTCGTCTTTTCTGGGATCGTGGTCAGTAACTGTGAGTGCTAGGGGGAAATTCTTTGCTTTCAACAGAAAAAAACCCCAACAAAACTCTTTGCTTTTCATTCAGACCCTAATTCCCGACAGGGGTACCACCATTGCCATTTCTGCTCCAAATCTTCTTCCTCTGACAGCCTTCGGATTCTTCTTAGTAATTTTAATCGAAGAGGGAAGAAGAAAAATGCCTCTCTACTCGTTACACTTGTCTCAAGAGTCTGATCCTGCCCAATGGATGATGGTGCCACTCCTCCGTTATTAGCAGGTCTTAGATTTTATCTTTTTTTTTTTTTTTAGGATTGGATTATGTTTGCCCTGAACCATAAACATAGGTAAAGTTGAGGAATACAGTATGTGATTATTAGAATTATGGAATGGAGGGAGGGAGAGGTAAAACCTTGGTCTAGTCCTGAGTCAGAATTCTGGACTCCTAAGGTAAACTTTAGAAACTAGATTTAAATTGGGAAACAGGCTGGGGTAGATGGCTGAACAAGAAATGTAATGCAATATTATTGTTCTGTATGGAGCAAAGATTATGGGAAATTCAGAGAAGATAGGAAGACTTATTTGAACTGATGTGAAGCAAAGTATGAAGAACTAGGGGAAAATAAACAGAACTCTGACAATGTAGATAAAGAACAACAACAACCGAATCCTTGAATTCTAATAGCCAACAATCTTGGCTCTGGAGAAGAGTTGAGAAAATACCCCTCTCTCCCTTCTTTACAGAGGCAGAGGACTATGGGTGTTCAATATTATACATAATATCATATACAGTAATTATGTCCATTAGTTTTGCTGAACTTTTTTATTGTTTCTAAAATTGCCTTCTTGGGTAAAGAGGGAAGGATATATTCAGAAATAAAGATGATGCAAAAATAAAAGTTATCAATATTTTTCATGTAAGATAGTTAATTCACATGCACAAAGAACTGAGAGTTGATTTGTATCAACTATAAGAATATAGCTCCAAAAAATACATATTTGTCTCCTTGCAAGTATGTACATGTTATACCCAAGTTTAAACACTGGTACCCAGATACATTAAGATCAAAGGATAGAACACAAGTGCGGAACCTGTGGAAGGCCTTGAGGCCACATGCGGCCTTCTAGGTCCTTGGATGCTCCATTTTGACTGAGTCCAAGTTTTACAGAACAAATTCTTTTATTAAGGAATTTGTTCTGTAAAGTTTAAATTCAGTTTAAAGGCTGCACTTGAGGACCTAGAGGGCCCCATGTAGCCTCAAGGCTGCAACTTCCCCACCCCTAGGATAGAAGCTTACTGAAATATAATTGTTTTCAATGGCACTTTTTTTCCTCATTCATTCCCATACAATTTTCCTTAGAACATTTTCCAGTGACCAATAATTCCCATATTTCTCCAACTATGCTATTTATTAGGCAGTATTTATTAAGCATGAACTATGTATAAAACACTCTACTAGATGGTGGGGGTGGAAAAGAAGGAGTAAAAGAGAATCTTCCTAAGTTAGTGATTTGACTATGTCATTTATCTGCTGAAAAATTTTCCATGATTGCCTATAACCTACAGGAAGAAAGACCAACTCCTTAGCCTGGTATGTAGCCCCCCTCACAATCTGGCTCCAACTTACCTCTCCAAACCAATTTCATATGCTTCATTTTAGTCAAACTGAAAACCTGACAGCTGTCCCTCCATCTTATCCCAAACTTTCATGTTCACCTCAACCTCCACATTGCCACTCTTCTTTCGAGGCCAAACTCTGGTACCCTCCTTTCTCCATGAAATTTGTCCTGATTTTCCCAGATGAAAATGAATTCTTCCTACCCCAATTTTTCTAGAGCATTTCCCCTGCATTGCCCCTCTGCCTCTATTGCATTCTGCTTTCTACCATACTTATTAATGTCTGTACACCTTTTTTTTAAAAAAAAGTGTTAAATTTTTTTTAAAAGTAAAGAAAAATTTATAATACTTTTGTGGAGGGAAGTGAGGAAGTGCCTTCTGCACCTAGTACAGAATGTGCCACATAGGAACTGCTTAATAAATCTTTATTATTGATTTTGTTTAAGTAGGAAACATAGTCCTGCTTTGTAGGCATTTATAATCTATTCGAGGAGATCTTTTGGGCACGATTATGACACGAACAAAAGAAAGGAGAAATATAGGAATATTTGAGTACTTAGGAATATAGAGTTTATCCAATTTAATCCCTTCAATTTACATATGAGAAAAGAAAAAGGAAAGTTTGCAACCTGACCTAGTAGAAAGCCTGTTTGACATGAAGTCAGAAGAGCTGGAGCTTAGGACCCCACTTCCCATACTTACTAACTGTGTGGCCATGGACAAGTCACTTGACCTCCCTCAGCCTTAATTTCCTTCTCTGTAAAATAGGGAGAATAATATCTGTAGTACCTATTTGACTAGGTTATTGCAAACAAAACAGCGAATTCATATAAAATACTTTGCAAACCTTAAAGTGACATATGTGTCAGTTATTCTTGTTCCCCACTGCCCCACAATTAGTAAATAACAGGACCATATTTAAGCATAGACCTTTTGTCTCCAAATCCAGTACTTTGCCCACCACACCAAGAACCACAAGTTTATCCCTCCACTAATTTTACTTGGGACCTATGGGAGGCAGCGTCTTACAGTGGAAAGAACACTCTTTAGAGGACCTTGGCTCAAATCCCTGCTCAGACTTGTGTTACCTGTGTGACCATAGGCAAATTGCCTCAGTTTCTTCATCTGTAAAAAGATAGGGTCAAATTAGATAATCCCAGGGGTCTCTTCTAACTCTAACTCTATTATCCTATTATCCCTTCCAGCTTTCAAAATATGTTCCTAGTTATAAAGATCTTTGGGCATTTATTGAATCCCCCCTTTTTTGGTTTGTTTTTTTTAAATAAATTTTACTGCTAGCTTTTATTTTTATATCATCTATATTTCCATCCCCCTTCACTTCCATCCCAGAGAACCATCTTTGATAACAAAGAATAAAAAGAGGAAAAACCAGTACCGCAAAACTAGTTGAATTAACATTTTAAAAGTCCTGACATTTTCCTGTTTTCTATACCCACAGTCTCCCACTTCTGCAAAGAAGGGAGAGAGGTGCCTTCTTATATCTCTTCTTTGGGGCCAAAGATATAAGGGATAAGGGATATAAGGGATAAGATATCACTTATAAATTCACAGAATTCAGTTTCAGAAATTTTGTTCTTGTTTTGATTTACATTGTTATAGTGCATATTTTTTCTTCTTCACTTTTCATTAGTTCATATAAATCTTCCCATGATTCTCTACAGTTGTCATATTCACCATGTCTTGTAGCTCAGTGATGTTCCATTATGTACATCCTTGTCAGACAGTAGACATTTACTAAGCATGTACCATGTGTCAGGCAGTGTGCTAAGCACTGGGGATAAAAAAAAAAAAAGCAAAAACATTTGCCAAACCTTATTTAATCATTCACCAATCAATGGACATATATTTTACTTCTAATCCTTTGCTATTATAAGACATGATACAATATACATTTTGATGCACACAGGGCCTTTCTTTTTTCCTTGACATATTGAGGTTTATGCCTGGCCTGTGAAAAAAATTCTATCACCTTTAAACTTCTTAACATTTCGAAAAGCAGAGTGATGATATTATTAAGGCAATTAATAAAAGTGTATAAGTGATATCTTTTCTCATAAGAGTATCCAGAACTTTATCCCAATTCACCCATTCTGCTGAGGAGGAAACTGACAGGATGCAAAGGCAAGGGATGATTGGTCCAAGGAACAAATCCAAGTCAAGTCAATGTTGAATTCCCTGCTCTGGTGACCAAGTGCTGTGGTTCCAAATCCCTGCTTGGAGTCACAAGAAGTCCTTCTGAACACAGGAAGAGAGAGTCATGAAGATTCTAAGGGCGATACCTGTCAACTAGGACATTTTAATTGACATCACAAGTGTGTGTAAAAAGCATTTCTTTGATATGAAAGACTCCATGGGCCTGCTGGTTAAATGGCTCTCCCAGGACCCACTGGAGGTTGGAAACAGCCTGTAATATTCCACAGGGTCATTTTCCCATTGGATTTACATGCCAGGAAGCTATGGGTCATTGTGGCAATGCCCTTCTGTGGCCTGTGTTGGTCTTGGTCATCCTAAAATAGGTCCTTATACCAAGTCCTTGACATGGTTGACTTTAGGGCACCCACTCGCCTGATCAGTGTGGTCCTAGGCTGAGCCAATAATAAGATGAACCTTAGAATGTTGAGTCAATTTTAAGATCATAAGCAGACTCCATCAGAAGAGGGTCTCAGAAAGAAGCAGATGTCATCATTTTGCCAAGAAGATCCAAGCCCCTGTAGCATGAATGAGTAGTAGTAAAAAAACGTTGGAAGAGGAAGATAAGTAATAATAGCTAATTGTTCATATGACACTTTAAAGTTTGCAAAGCAGTTTATGTATGTTAAATCATTTGATACTAACAAGAACCCTGGGAATTAAATGCTATTAGTGCCCTCATTTTACAGAAGAGACCCAGAGAAATTAAGTGACTTGCCCAAGTTCACACAACAAGTGTCTGGGGGCAGGATTCAAACTCAGGTCTCCCTGATTCTAGGTCTAGTGTTCACTCGTTTCATCAGGTAGCTGCCACCAGAACTGACTTAACTTTCAGAGACCCTTCACACAAGTAAAAGATTATTATTGGATGAAGTGTGGAGAAGTGGCAAGAGCATTGGCTTTGGAATCAGAGGACTTGGGTTTCCATCCCAACTCTGTCACTTACTACCCAGGTGAACTTCTGACAGTGACAATCTCTCTGGGGTTCAGATGGGACTCAATTGTCTTTAAGGTTCCTTTCTACTCTAAATCTATGATACTACAGTCTCATGGGCACTGGAGTAGGAGCCGGAAAATCTGGGACCTAGTCCCAGTTTTGTTGCTAGTTAGCTGAATAATGGAGCAATTCATTTCACATTTCTGGGTCTTAACTTCCTTATCAATGAAATGGGGAGGTTGCACTATATTATCTCTAAAGTCTTTTCCAATGATCAATTCTGTGATGATGGTTATGAGAATTATCAAACTGGGTCATGTCCACCATGATCCACATGGTCTGGGGCTCTTTTAGGGAATGTGTGCCCCGCCCTGCCCACATCAAACTTATACCCATGTTTGCCAGATCATTCCAAATATCCCTGGCTGCCTAGTAAAGGGGTTTCCACAATAACTTTTTCTAAAGCAGAAGTTCTTAACCTTTGTCGTGTGATCCTTTGGCAGTCTGGCGAAGCCTATAGAACTCTTCTCAGAAGTATGTTTTTGAATGTCTAAAATAAGATACATAGGATTACAAAGAAAAACAATTATAATGAACTAGTTATCAAAATGTTTTTTTTTATTTTGAATAAAAACAAGTTCATGCACCCTAGGTTATGAACCTGTGATCCAAACAATTTTTAAAGTTATAGATCTATTTTTCAGTCTGTATCACTTCTTTTAGGGGTAGAGAGATAACCTTCCATAAGTTTATTTTCTCTTGGCAAAGTGGAAATAGTTTTGAATAGGACTAGCTGAACCTTTCTGAGCATTACTTACACACAACACTAAGTGTTCAGAACAGAATGAGGCTTTGAGTTTAGATAGCAGGAAGGAGAGAGGAAGGAAAGAAGGAAGAGAAGGAAGCAGGGAACAAGGGAGGGAGGGAGGAGGAGGATGTGCTTAGGTTTGCTATGCATCTTGTTGGATATGGTCTAAAACACACTGTGTAGTTTGATCTGCTAATATCTACTGCCATGTTTGCCAGATCAAACCTAAGACTGAGATTTTCTAAAAAATGTCAAAAGATGGTGTATTTGTTATGTCTGGGTATTTTTGGTTGTAATGGGTCTGGTGTATTTAGAAAACTTATAATATTCAACAATCAATTCTCTCATCATAGCTAGAGAGATGTGCTGGATTTCTCTCAAACTGATATCCTAGCTCCCTATGGCTACAACCTCTGTGGCTTCCAAATACATTATCTATGCAAGAGCAAAATCAAGCCCAGGAGCAATAGGTAGCTTCCCAGAATACCCCAGAGAATCCTCCTCTAGCCCAGTCCTCCGCCTGTTCCAGCTTTGCCTCCTTTTCAGGGGCTGTCAACCTTGGACACACAAAGTCGTGGTATCCCTCCACAGTCTATGATAATCTCCTCACCCCTCCATTGGGGAGAAATGGGCTAGGTGAGATTTAATAGGGCTTATTCTCCCCTGACTAATTCACTTCCTGATAGTTAATTATGTGCTTTGGGAGTTACATTAACTCCTTTAGGCCATTAGGAGAGTACCATTTAGAGCCTTACTGCTGTTGGGTATTAATGAGACCTTAGTGGCCTGAATGAGCTCAAGTGGCTCTGTAAGTACTTCACAGGGAACAAATGCCTAGCAGAGGAGACTCTGATCTGTGGTCTGGACTAGGAATGTATGAACAACACAATCTGTCTGGTTTAAGGTGGGTTAGTGTCATCCAGACAGGAAACCCTCCCACTGTTTAGGATCAAAGTATCTGAACCACAGGAAGAGATAAGTAGATGTTCCCAGGGAGTGCCAGAGGGTCAGAACTTGACCATTGCAGGTCACTCTGATGCCTTGGGGAAGCTGAAACCTAGACATCCCTATCAGTAGTAATGTAGCATAAAACAACTGAAAGGTAAATAAAATGATAGTATCTCAGAATTGGAAGGATCCTCAGAGACCATCTAGCCCAGGGATCCCCATTGCAACATATTCAGCAAATGATCACACTGCTGAGTTGTCCGAGGAAAGGGAACTCACCAATGGCTAGGCAGGGCTGTCCACTTTTGTACAGTTCTCTTTGTAATGAAGTTTGTCCATTTCCGGAGACAAAACCTACCTTTCTGCAATTTCTATTCATTGCTTCTTGTTCTTCCAAGGGAGGGTCAAACAAGCAAACAAAAAACCCAAGACAAGCAAAAGACAAAAGAACACCTAAGTATTCTTCTTCCACGTACAAACTGAAAACATTTAAAGCCAGTTTTCATGTTCCCTCTTAGCCTTCTCTTCTTCTCAGGCTAAACATTCCTAAGTCCTTCAAATGATTTTCACATGGCATAGTCCCCAGCCTTCCTCAAAGGTACTCAGAAAGGCACACAATACCCTAGATACAGTTTGACCAGGGCAAACCACAATGGAATTCACAGGCCAGAAAGAGGTTATCTAATCTCATAAATTCTTGGGCAGGATTTTCTTCTACAACCTCTCTGACAAGGAATTCAGCCTCCACTTCATAATTTCCAGTGATAGAAACTATGATTTTCCTCATTTTACTTTCTTATATATTCATTAATTTAATATAAGATTGAGCTAGTTTGGGTTTTGGCTGCCACAGCAAACTGTTGGCTTGTATTGTTTTTTTTCAGGTTATTAAAACCCTCTGGTCTTTTTGTATCAATTTTTGCATAGCTACTCCTTCCCCATCCCAAACTTGGACAACTGATTTTTTGAACCCAAGTGCAGGACTTGATGTTTATTCCCATTATATTTCATTTTATTGATTTCAGATGAACAAATGTTTATTAAACAATTTACTATGAGCTAAACCCTGGAGTTATAAAGACCTAGGCACACCAGTCTCTGCCTTCAGCAACTTTTCTGAGGGGATACAACAGGTACACAAATATGTATAGGATGAGAAAATTGAGGACGGAAAGGACAGGAATAACTGAGGGGTGGAAAAGGAGGTGATACCTGTGACTTGCCTTGAAGAAAGCTAAGAATTCCAGGAGGCAGTTATAAGGAAGGAGTTTATTCCAGGCTTAGAGGACAGTCTGTACAAAGAAGATGAAAAGGGAGGGAGGACGGGATGAGAAGGGAGAATTGGCCTTATTCTTGTCTGTCAAAATCTTATTAGATCCCAATTCTGTCCTCCAACACTTAGCTTAGCTCTCCCTTCCAACTTCATGTCATTCACCAATTTGACAAGCATGCCATCTAGGCCACCATTCAAGCCCTTGACAAAATGTACAATGAGGCCATGAGTACAATGGCTGGTTGTTATTGACTTTGAACCTTTCCAAAGATGAGAAAGGATCCAAACTCTGCCACTTCAACTTGAGAGGCTGCTTAGTGTTTTAGAAGGAGAACTTGTTCCCGGCACATTCCCAGAGTTTAGAGAACATGCTTTAGGTGGGATTGATAATTTGACCTTTGAACTTACTGCCTGTCAATTTGTTGTCAGGCATCAACCAGAACAGCAACACTTTTTGATGTTTCTAGTCTGATTCTGCTCATTTCACATATCCAGTGTTGCCTGGTGGCTATTTTAGTAAGAAAACTTCTTTCACAGATCCAGGTCAACTGTTTTACAAAAGAAAGTGTAAAATAAAACACTCTACCTTTTAAAAAGTTGTATTTAACACAGAGTCTGGCTATTTCCTCTTTAAAAGTTTCAAACTTGGTTTTTCTAAAGCCACACATTGCTTCCTCCCCTTGCTGGTCACAAGTATCTACAGAAAATCAGACAGCCTTTGGACCTTCGGCTGGTGCAATCCTTTATAGTTTGCACAAAGCTGTCCTACTGAGAGCTGCCCCCTGAAAGCATGCAGAATTACCTTGACAATTTACATCTGTTTTCTCTGACATTTTTAAAATTGGAAAATTGCAGGTAATTATCGATGCCTATGCCATCTATGAGGGAAACACCTTTCACTTGATATTATGTCCGATGCGCCTATGTTAGTGGCCTCATACAGACTATAATGCAAATGAAATACAAATGCAAGAAATTTCCCAAAATTAAAAAATTCCTGTGGTAATCAAAATAATAATAGCACCTTCCTCACAGGGTGGTTTTGAGGGCCAAATGAGATAATGTATGTAAAGTGCTTTGTTAGATTTAAAGAGCTATGGAAAATATCAGCTCTTCTTTTCATTATCCTAAATCAGTCCAGCAGGCACATGTAGTCCCTTCTAGATGGCCATAAACACGCTTATCACTTATAAGGCATCTACATGGGCGCAGTATCTCTTCATAACCTGAGCCTAACGTACGTAGAACAGGATGACACGTAGTAGAATAATCCAAATCCCGTTTCCCAGGAAAATTCTTTCAAAAATTAAAATGTTAATGTTGGTATTACTCACTGGTTGAGGGGCACACCAGTTACACTGGCTCTATTTCACTCCAGAATGGAGGGTTTAAACTCTAAAAGGATTTTGCAATTATTCTACCGTGTAAGGCATTTTGGGGATGTGGTTTTGTATGAAAGATGCTCCACAAAATGAAGTTGTCACGGATTGTATGTGTAAACAAACCTTTTAGTTCACTGGCAGAATTCAAACGGGGGCATAGCTGGAAAAGCATTCTGGGTATTGGCATGCAAATGAGCATGTCAACAGTGGTTAGAGTGTACCTTGTGGTAGTAAATAAGCTGATTGTCATGGGAAATGTAGTCGGATTGGCTCTGTATGGATCTATTTGCAAATCCCTTGTTTGCTTAGATTCCTGAAAGTTGAGTTTGTGAACTGGGTAGAACAGCTTAATACCAAACTCATTGTCATATAGATGCTTTGGACAGCCCAAATGGGTCTGTGCAAGTACTGCCCCAGTAGCTCTTTATGGCCCAATTAGTTTGGGAATGGATAGTGTGAGCTTTATGAAGGAAAGACAAAGAGTGTATAAGATGTGGTCCAATTTTTTTAAATGGCCAAAGAATTTAAATTTAATAATGCCTGGATTTGGCTTGGTTTGGTTTATTTCTGAATTTTAAATTTCTGACAGGAGAGAAAATTAATTTTGCCATAGGCAAGAATATATATTCCCAATCTTAAAATTACTTATCTTAACCATGGCCCACCCCTTATCTATTTTTCTCTCATTCTGCAATCCCAAACTCAGTACATACTTCATCCAGGCTGGTTAATTTCTACAATGGTATCCTTCTTGTAAAAATCTCTGTATATCTCTTCATTGCTTTCCTCTAGACCCTGAACAGTCTCCCCATCTTCAGCTGCCAAACCAATGTTAAAGCCTTTTTAAAGTCTTCCCAGAAAGCCTCCTTCTTCTGAGTGCCTATTGGCAATAAGCCACCCCTGAAGATTCCTCATCCAAAGAACTTAAATGAGCTTTGAAAAATGGCCACTGGTCTGTTTACTCTTGGATGAGTAACAGTTGGTACCAGTTGAATGGATGCTGATACCCAATTTACTTCTTGTTGGTCTCCTAAGGGAAAGAGAGTCAAGCCAATGTGTGGAAGAGTTGGCTACTTTAAATATTTATGTGTAAAGTTGTTGTTGGTGGCAGTGATGGTAGTGAACCATAATAAAATATAATCAGAAAATGTTTAACAAAATAAGTAAAAATACAGTACAACATAGGAAATGTTCATTTCTGGTTATCTAAGTCAATATGCTGCCAGCAGGGATGCATTTTGATATGAGTTTTACACAACTGGGGTAGAAGATTGAAAATGCTCATTGAGGGGGAAAAGAGTTCAATCAACGGACATATGAGGTAGCTTGATATGGTGGAAAGAAGATTACTCCAATTGCAGTCGGAAAATATCAGCACTTATTCTCTATATGACTCTGGGTAAATCTCGAAATCTCTCTGGACCTCAGTTTCCTTTTTTTTTTGGAGGGCAATTGGGGTTAAGTCCCTTGCCCAAGGTCACATGGCTAGTTTTTGTGGTAAGTGTCTAAGCTGAATTTGAACTCAGGTCCTCCTGGCTCCAGGGCTGGTGCTCTATTCACTGCACCACCAAGCCGCCCAGGTTCCTTCTTTACCTATAAAGGGTCTTTTGGCCAGAAACCCTGAGAGTCTTCCCTTGCCAGATTGGGTTTTTTCTGTGGTTTGTTTTTTAACTAGATAGAGGCCCTTTCCTGCCTCTTTTCTTATTTAGCCTTAATCACTGAATGGGTGTTGCCTCAGTCAAAGTGAGACCTGTTAAAGACCTTAGCTTAAAAAGACCAAGGTCTCCCACTGTATCCAGGGTCATCTATTGTCCTCCTGATCTGTATCTTGCCACTGGGCCCAGACAGCTCCAGAGGAGAAAGTGAGGCTGGTGACTTTGCATAACCCTCCCTCAATCCAACTCTTTTGTATGTCAGGGCATCACCTCCCTGATGTCATGGTCCTCCTCAAGAACAAAGGTGATACAATGAATAGTGCACTGGCCCTGGAGTCAGGAGGACCTGAGCTCAAATTCCACCTCAGACACTTGACATTTACTAGCCATGTGACCTTGAGCAAGTCACTCAACCCCAATTGCCCTACTTTCCCCCTTCAAAAGTCAAAAAAAAAAAAGAACAAAGGACAAACTACAACAAAGGGTGGAGGGAGAGCTAAACTAGATGGCCTCTGAGGCCCCTTCCAGCTCTACATCTATTATCTTATCATCCAACTGATCCTATGACCTGATCCTACTATTGTGGATTATAGAATGGTAAGATTTAGACCTGGGAGGAACCTTAGAGGCTCTCTCATTCAATCTCTCATTTTATAGATGCTCAGATAGGTGAAGCAACTTGGCCAAGACAGGTAGTAAATAGCAGAATCAGGATTTGAACTCAGGTCTCTTGCCTCCAAATGCAGTGCATTTTCCTTTGGATAACAATCATGGGATCACAGTAAGTCACTTTAGCTTCCTAAGCTTCAGCTTCTTCACCTATAAAATGTGCACAGTTCATGTTCTAAATGCTAAACTTAGAGTCAGGAAGACTGAGTTCAAAGTCTGCCTCAGACTCTTACTATCGGAGTGATCCTAGGATAGTTATTTAACCTCTCTGTACCTCAGTTACCTCATCTGTAAAATCAGGCAATTGCACTCAAAGGCCCCCCAGATCCCTTTCAGGTCAAAATATGTGATACTATGATAATCCTAACTCTATCTACCTTACCTGAGACCTTATAAGGAAAATAGTTTGTAAACTATAAAGCTCAGTGTAAATATTATATATTATTATAATGTTATAAATAAAGTGAAGCTTGTTCATATCTTCCACTGGTATTTTAAAGTCTTGGTTTTGCAATTTTGTATATATTCATAGGAGAATAATATATGCTATGCTGTTGAACCTGCCTTTATATTTATTGAACAACTATAATTGAACAATTAATTAATGAGATAATTCAATAGCTTCATTACTGCTTCAATTCTCCCTTCCACACAAGGGAACAGGTGCTCCCTATGAATGGACTAAGAGGAATCCTCCTTAGCTTCTTTTTAGGAGGGGGGATTTTGTCCAAGCAATATCCCTGGTAAGGATCAAGATGAGCTGAACTCCCTTATTGTTTCCATGTCTAGTCCCTTTCCCTAAAATTCTGTTATTCTGTTTGTGCCCAGGTCCTCACCAAAGGGGGGTGGCTAAGTGCCCCAGTGGATAGAGTACTGGACTTGGAATCAGGAAGACTAATCTTCATGAGTTCAAATCCAGCCTCAGACATTAGCTGTGTGTCCCTGGGCAGATCAGTTAACCCTCTTTGCTTGAGTTTCCTCATCTATAAAATGAGCTAGAGAAGGAAATGTCAAACCACTCTAGTAACCTTGTCAAGAAGACCCCAAAATGGAGTCATGAAGAGTTGAACCTGACTGAAACAACTCAACGACCACAACAGCAAACCTCCCCAAAGGGTCTCACCTGAATCAGGAAGGAAAATGCCAAGGGTATGGCAAGTGGTATGACTGTCACAGGCACCATGCTACCATGGAACAAATTCTCCTGGCTGAGGTACCGACACAGAAAGGTTGTTTTAGTTGAAAGAAGAGATGTGAAGGGTCACCATGTCCTCAGCGCTCTCTATTATTGTCATTAGACACACAGTCCTGGATTGTGGGGAGAGGCTGCCCAGATGACCACTAGAATCATCATAATATCAAGGCAAATGAAATATTTGAGCTTGGGGTTTCTACAATCTCAAACCTCGTTACAAAAAAAAAAATCAGGAATATAACTACCTATCTGTTTCCTTTTCTATCTTTATAAAAAAATCTTTATGAGAATAATCTATACACTCACCAGGGACAGCCTTGAAGACCATATCAGAAGGCAGCCTATAAGCTTTTAAAAGTCAATATTCCACAAAAGAACACATCTTTGTTATTACATAATTGACTAAAACATGTAGAAAAGATGCCATTGTGCTTACTATTGACTCAAAACCCATTTGATTTGGTAGAACAAAACACTGTTTTAAAGACTCCTCCCTTTTATCACTTGGGGAATGTACAAGTTATGGTACATAAATGGAATGAAATGCTATTGTGCTGGCAGAAATGATAAAGGGAGTGCTTTCAGAGAAACCTGGGATGATTTATATGAACTGATGTAGAGCAAAGTGAGCAGAACCAGAAGAACAATTTGTACAATAAAAACTATACTTTAAAGGCAAACAGCTTTGAAAGACTTGGGAGCTCTGATCAATCATTATGCTAAAGAACTGTAATGGAATAGGCTACCCATGCTACCTGACAGAGAGATGATGGACTCAGAGTGGAGCCAGAGGCATGTTTTTTGGACATGGCCAATGAGAAAATTTGTTTTACTTGTATAAACAAGCAAAACCTTGCAAAAGGTGTTTGGTTTGGTTGTTGTTGTCATGGTTTGTTAATGGAGGGGGAGAGAGGGAGGAGGTAGGGGATGATTTTCACAGATTGAAAATTTTTTTTCAATTTTTAAGGCATTCTTTTGTGTTTAATAGTGTCTCCTAGATACATGTCAAAGGTATGTAAGAAACTTTGAAAGACAAAACAATAGCAATAACCTTGTTTGATGACCCTCTATTTATTAATATTAAGCAAGGCATAAACAGGAAGATGTATGCTTGCCAAAGGTATTTATTTACCTGTCTCATGGAGGAGAATTTGGGACCTGTCCACCTTAAACAAGCATTCACAAGACTATGAATAATGAAATCTTCCAGGCTTCAGGAAGACCTGAATTTGAATCCTGCTTCAGACACTGACTAGCTCTGTGACATAACTCAAGCCACTTAATTTCTCAACCTTGATTTCCTAATCTGTAAAATGAATGTGATAACAATGCCTGCCTCCTAGGGTTATTGTAATATTGTTAATCATCATTTATTATCTTCCAGTCATTATGCTAAGCACTGGGGATCCAAAGAAAGGCAGAAATACTGTCTCCACTCTAAGTAACTACATTTTTCACAATCTGATAGGTGAAGAAGACTTGGAAATAACTGTGTATATACCAGATATATACAGTGTAAATGAAAGGTAATTTCAGAGAAAGAGAATAGCAGTGAGTGGGTGGGAGAAGAGGAAGAATAGGAAATACATTCTGCAGAATGAGAGATTTGAGATCAGCTTTGAAAGAAATCAGGGAAGTTATGAGCCACAGGTAGGAGGAAGAGCATTCCAGGCATGGGGAATAGTCATTGCAAATGAATGGAGTTGCAAATCTTTGAGCACTATAAATACCCCAACAAAAATAATTGAGATCCATCATTATAGAACATTATGTCATGCACTGTTCTGTGTACAAAACTTTAGATGAGACAAAGTCCTGACTTTCCTGGAGTTTATAATCTAATAGACTCTCATTATTAATGGGTAGGAAAAAGATGAGGACCCAGTGATGAAGAGAGAAAAAACTGAGTTAGAGCCATAGGAGGAAAAGCCTTAGGAGTTCATTGTTGATGAAGCCACACATTTGAGAAGAGAGAAGTAGTGGGAGTAGTGATGTAAAATGCTGAAGAGAGGTCCAGGAGGTTAAAGGTTTTTTGATTCAGTAACAAAGAGACCATTGTAAACTAACTTGGCATGGGCCACTGATTGAGTAGATAGTGAGAAAGTGAAGGCTATGAGTTTAGGTGACTTTATTCTTGAATTTGGCAAGCACCTATGATGCGGTAGTCCTAGTGTTGAGTGCTATCAGCTCCTTGAGAGCAGGGATTGTCTTTTGCTTCTGTACCTCAGGCCTTCCCGCCCGTAGTTCTGGTATATCTGTTGTTGTTGATCAGTTGTGTCCAACTCTTTGTGACCCCATTTGGGGATTTTCTTGGCAAAGATATTGGAGTGGTTTGCCATTTCCTTCTCCAGCTTGTTTTATAGATGAGGAAACTGAGGCAAACAAGTCTATGTGATTTACCCAGGGTCACACAGCTAGTAAGTGTCTGAGGCCAGATTTGAACTCAGGAAAATGAGTCTTCCTGACTCCAGGCTCAGCACTCTATCCACTGTGCCACAGAGCCTCCCCCTTCTGGCATGTAGTAGGCGTTTACTAAATAAATGCTAATTGATTAACAGACAAAAATAACTTAAAGAGACAGAAGAAGTTAATTTTAGGTTGTTGTTGTTTTGTTTTGTTTTAAAGGATAGGGAGACCTGAACATGTTTATATACTGAAGGAAACAGACATTTATTAAACACCTCCTGTATACCAGGCACCTAGCTAAGCACTTTACAAACAGAGACTGGAAAACAAAGTTGTTTGCATGGCTGGAGGAGGAGATGGGAGGACTGGTGTACTGTGGTTGTGGAAAGGGGGGCAAGATGGAATGAATGGGATGATGGCATAAATACAAAATTTATCTTTGACAAGGAGGACTGCCCCTTCCTCTGAAACTACCTGTGTCACAAAGGACAAGTTAATTTCCTTCTCTGGGACTTAGTTCCTTCCTACCTATGTAACTCATCCTCTGCCTCTTTTGCTAGGTCATTTATAATGGGTCCCACTTCTGCTGTGCAATATTTCCTGGGTTTCTGTCCTGAGACTCGTTCCTTCTCTCTCTACAATTTTGCTTAATCTTCTCAACTTCAAGGACTCAATTGTCATCTCGAAGTAGATGACTTTTAAATCTACTCCCTACTCAAACTCTGGTGGCTTCCTCTTACTTCCTGGACTAAATAGGAAGCCCTCTGTTTGTCATGGAAAGCCTTCACTGCATGGCTCCTTCCTACCTTTCCAGGTTTCTTATACTTTCCCCTCCCCCACCCATTCTGTAATCCAGGGATACTGGTCTTCCTGTCGGTCCTTGAACATGACATGCCAGCTCCTGACACCATGCCTCTTCACCGGCATCATTTTACGCCTCTACTTCTTGGCTTCTTCCCTGGCTTACATCAAGACTCAGGTCAGGAAGAGACTGTGGTCTTCCAGAGGTCCTAATTAAGATGAAAATAATTCTGGGAGGGGGTGCCCTCT
>NW_027187419.1:61973523-61986023 GCF_028583685.1 Petaurus breviceps papuanus
CTCTGATAAGCACACATGGGGTAATTTGAGCAGGGAGATCACACTAATAACTGAGGGAGAACAGGAAACATTTTCTGAGCAGAGTCTTGGATGAAGTTGGACTTTCTAAAAGGCAGAAGCAGGGGATGAAGCTCATTTCACATGGGGAGGTGGGGAGTGAAGTGCAGGGGCCAACCTGTTCAAAAATATGGAAATGTGAGCTCAAGAGCCAAATTCAGAAAGCAGTTAATAAGTAATTTGACATCTGATTAAATATGGGGGTTGAAGGAGAGAAAAGATTTACAAATGACCAAGGTTGTAGACTGGAAAGATTGGTGGTGCCCTCAACAGGACTAGGCAAGTTAGGAACAGAGATGAGTTAATACTGTAAGGCAATGAGTTTTGTTTTGGGTCAGGTTATGTTTGAGATGACAATATGATCACCAAAGAGAGATGACCAGCAGACAGTGGGAGAGATAGGACTAGAATTCAGAAAGAGATTAGGGGTAGACATGGATTTGGGAGTCATCTGCATGAGACAGAGCACAACACATGGAGGAGAGGTCAGTCATGTGGCCTGCAGGTCATACAGCCTGAAATACTCCTCAGTGAGGTCAGAACCAGATTAAAATGCAATTGAGAAATATTTAACAAAACACATTAAAAGACAATAGAACACAGACAATGCTAATATGTTATATTCTAAGTCAATATGCAGCTGCAGCAATCGTTATATACAGTTTCTATTTGAGTCTGATATTACTGGCATAGTGGATTAGTGTTGGACTTGGGATCAAGAAGACCTGTGTTCAAATCCTATCTCAAATATTTAATAACTCTATGACTAGGCAAGTCGCCTAACTTCTCTTAGTCTCAGTTTTCCCTATCTAAAAAACAGGAAAAATATAAAACAGAAAAAAATGTATCCATCTCAAGTATCTGTGGTACTTTGGTATACATTATATAATGTAAATAAAGCCTATTGCAAACCTAAAAGTTCTATACAAACATCAGTTATCATTACATAGAGATGATCATAGAACCCATGGGAATGTTTAAAATGTTTAGGGACAGTTTCATGAAAAATGAGAAGAAAACTGAGGACAGAGTCTTTGTAATCACCTATGATAAAGGGTAGGATTAGTAGCTAGGTGGCACAGTGGATAGAGCACTGGGCTTGGAGTTAGGAAGATCTGAGTTCAAATCCAGCCTCAGACTCTTGCTAGCTATGTGACCCAGAGCAAGTCACTTAACCCCTATTTGCCTCAGTTCCTCATCTGTAAGAATGGGGCCACACTGGAGAAGGACAAACCACTCTAGTATCTTTACCAAGACTTTGCCAAAGTCTGTGGGGTCGTGTACAGCCAGACACAACTGAACAACAATGATAAAGGGAAAGAAGAAGACTCAGAGGGCATCTGGGAGGAAAACCAGAGGGAACAGTGAAAATCCAGGAAAGAGAGAGCAGCAGAAAAGGAGGATGGTCAATGGTGTCAGAAGGTGAAGAGAAGTCATAAGAGGGGAAACTATTTGGATGTATCCTTAGGACATTTGTACACCCATTTTTACAGATGAGGAACTGAGGCAAATAGAAGTTAAGTGACTTGCTCTGGGTCACATAGCTTTCAAGTGTTGGAGACTGGATTTGAACTCAGATCTTCCTAAAGCAGGGAGAAGTGAAGACGAGGGAAAGGAGCCACATTTAACCTGAAAACCCACTGTTTGGCCAATATAACCATCTGATAGTGGCAGTGATTTTTGGTGCTCCTGAGCCTGGCAGGACCAAACCTCATTTTTTCTGAGAAGACAGATTCACAGAGCAAATGTTTGTCAAATTGAATGATTGAGTAAGAGGCACCATTCCATGACAGTGACCAGGGTGATGACTTGTCCCAGAGGGTCAGAAAGAGAAAATTCTTCATTTTGAAACAGTGTTTGTCATCTGAGTATCTTTTTTTGTTTGTTTGTTTTTTTGGAGGGCAGGTGGGGTTAAGTGACTTGCCCAAGGTCACACAGCTAGTTTTTGTGTTAAGTGTCTGAGGCTGGATTTGAACTCAGGTCCTCCTGACTCCAGGGCCGGTGCTCTATTCACTGTGCCACCTAGCCACCCCTGTCAT
Organism: Petaurus breviceps papuanus; assembly: GCF_028583685.1. Lineage (NCBI taxonomy): Eukaryota > Metazoa > Chordata > Mammalia > Diprotodontia > Petauridae > Petaurus > Petaurus breviceps. The sequence continues at coordinate 61,975,620 of NW_027187419.1, forward strand.
CTGAGGATCTTAAAGTGGTTTTGCACATATCCCATTTATTTCTCTTTTTCTAGAAGCCTATGTATTCACACACACACACACACACACACACACACACACACACACACAGAATTGGTGCTAGAATCTAGGATACCCAGTGGCTAAGCTACTACACCAAAATGATTAGCCAGAAGACATTAAACAAAGTCTGGTTGAGTTTTTTGTTTGATGCCACTTTCTACACAGAGCTCTACAGAACTTCAATGGAGACTTTAGGTAAGAATTTTATTTTGTTTTTTAATAGTAAACATTTAATAGTATTTTATTTTTTCCAATTACATATGACAATTTTCAACATTTATTTTTTAAGAGATTTTGAGTTCCATTTTGCCCTCTCTTTCCCTCCCTTTCCTCCTCCCCAAGACAGCAACCAATCTGATACAGGTTATATTCGTGCAATCATGTTTATCATGTTGCCACAAAAGAAACAGAACAAAAGGGAAAAAACCTTGGGGAAAAAAAGTGAAAATAGTATGTTTTGATCTGCAAAGAACTTTATTTTGTTCCTGACTTTAGGAAGCTTAATCCAATCCAATTCTGCAGCTGCTCTGTATAAGGCATGGTGCCAGCTATTGGGTATATAAAGACAAAAAGAGAAAAAGATGACCTCAGAAAGTTTATATTCTATTGTACAGACTGCATCATGTACCAAAGAAGTAAATACAAGATCATTTGAGGAGGGAGAGAGCCCTAAAAAAACTAAGGAGAACCAGGAAAGATTTATTGTAGGAGGTCCTGTCCACCAGAGGTGAGAAACCTGTGACCTCTAGGTCACATGTGGCCCTCTAGGTCCTCAAGTTCCACCTTTTGACTGAATCCAAACTTCACAGAACAAATCCCCTTCATAGAAGGATTTGATCTGTAAAACTTGAGCTCAGTCAAAAGGCCGCACCCAAGGACCTAGAGGCCTCTAGGCCTCAGGTTCCCCACCCCCAAGTCCTAGGCTGATCCTTGAAGGAAGTTTTAAAATTTAATTAACTAAAAAGCAGGTATCACGGACAAGGTGAGATGCACCTGCTGGTATTAGCAAAGCTGTTTGAGGATGAGTCTATGACACATGGTGATGCTAATTCTGGCAACCAGTTTCCATGTCTACATAAACAACAAAATTAAAAACAGAGACCAGACTACAGTCACATAGGTGTAGCTGTATCTCCTTGGCCAGCCTGGTTATGCTGCAGTTCACTAACAGAAATACCCATCAAAAGCTTTAGGATAACTCCTTTTCATCCTGAAGTAACACTGAACATTTGGGGGTAGAGAGAAAGGGAAGGGAGCAAGCATTTAGATAGCACCTACTACGTGCTGGACACTGTGCTAAGCACTTCATGGATATTATTTCATTTGATCCTTACAACAGCCTTTCGAGGTAGGTGCTATTATCATCCACAATTTACAGTTGGAGAAATAATAATAATAGCTAACATTTATATAGTACCTATCATGTGCCAAACATTTTACAATTATTATCTCATTTGACTCTCACAACTCTGAGAGATTCCCATTTTATAGATAAGGAAATTGAGGCAAACAGAGATGAAGTGACTTGCCCAGGGTCACACAGCTAGTAAATATCTGAGACTGCATTTGAACTTAAGTCTTCCTAACTGCATGCCCAGTGCTTTATCCGCTATGCCATCTGACTGCCTCAAACAGAATGGGGTGAGGGAAAATGGGAGGAGGGGGGTGAGCAGTAGGTGAAGTTATACAAGGCCTATTAGGGTCAGGCTGTCGTCAGGGTCTCCTAGCAGAGCAGCAAGAGTGAGCAGGTAGAAGAGAGACCCTCTAGTTTATACTTTGCCTAGAATGCAACTGGGACAGCACATTCCTAGGTCAGAACTGAAAGTTGTAGGAAAAACTTGCAAGTGGGAGGAACTTGGAGATGAATGGAGCATCTCTCTAGCAAACTAGAAAAAATACCAAAAGTGAAAATAACTCTCTGACCTTAGAAAACTTTGATTCTTGCTCTAGATACCATTTCTTTTCTTCTTGGGGAGACCCCACTCTTCTAGCACTAATCAGCTTTTTTGAGGTTCAGTACCTATGATAATCCCCCATCCCCCACCCCTACTTTGTTCTCTCCCTTCCTTCCCAGCAGCAGGCAGGACTGAAACTGGCGGCAGATGTGAGCAAAGCTCAGGCTTTGACATTTCTCTCCCCATACAAATGCAGCAATTCCTTTAATACCCATCTCAAGTCTTTCCTCTTCTTACAACTTTCCTTAGAACTAAAGTCCATATGACTTCTCCTCTTTCCGATTCCTATGTCATATTGCTTTCCATGTTGTAAGCTCATGCCAAGGTTTTCATTTTTGTATTTTCATCCCCAGTGCCTAGCACAGTGTCTGCTTAATAAATATGTGTTGATTGAATGATTCTTCAAAACTTCATGATATTCATGATTTTGTCAGTATGGACAACTCCCCCGACAGCACAGATCCAACTCATTCCTGCTCCTCACATGTCTTAGTAGACAATTTTCAGACTTATCATGCCCCCACAAACTTCATCACCTGCTGAGCAGCTTTTGGGAGATGAGCCCTTCAGAATTTACTTAGGCTGGTCCTTGGGCCATCAGCTGGGTCCATACTTGAAATCTTTCCAGTTGGGATGGTGTTGCCAGAATTTGAACTCCATTGGTGTAGACTTTGACTGGAGGATGACTTTAGTAGGGGGTGTTCAACACTTACATAATGACAACCAATTGTTTCTTTTAAAAAAATATATATTTACTTACTTTCAGTTCACAAATTCAGTTCCACAAATTTTTGAGTTCCAAATTTTCTCCCCCTCCTTCTTCTCCTTCCCCCCCGCTCCCACCATGGCAGTGAGCAATCTGATATAGGTTCTACAAATACCTTCACACTAAACATTAGTCAAGTTGTAAAGAATTATAACCAATAGGATGAACAACAAGAAAGAAGGAACAAAACAAAACAAAAAAGAGAGCAAGCAAGTAGTCTACTTCATTCTGTATTCAGACTTCACAATTCTTTCTCTGGATATGAATAGCCCTCTCCATCATGAGTCCCTTGGAGTTGTCTTATAACCTTCTTGCATTGCTGAGAGGAGCCCAATCTATCAAAATTAGTCATCACAGATATGATGTGTCTGTAATTGTGTACAAAGTTCTCCTGGTTCTGCTCTTCTCACTTTGCATCCGTTTATACAAGTCTCTCTAGGGTCTTACGAAGTCTGTCTGCTCTTCATTTCTTATGACACAATAGTATTCTATTCCATTCATATACCACAACTTGTTTAGTCATTCCCCAATTGATGGGCATCCCCTTGATTTCCAATTCTTTGCCAACACAAAAAGAGCTGCTATAAATATTTTTGTACATATCGGTCCATCCCCTCTCCCCCCACTCTTGTAAGGTCTCATATTTTTTATAGCTCTTTGAGCATAGTTCAAAATTGTTCTCCAGAATGTTTGGATCAGTTTACAATTCCACCAATAATGCATTAGTGTTCCAATTTTCCCACATCTTCTCCAGCATTTATCATTTTTCTGTTTTGCCATCTTAGTCAATCAGACCATGACCTCAGAGCTGTTTTGATTTGCATCTCTCTAATCAATGGTGATTTAGAGCATTTTTTTCATATGTTTATCAACTAATTGTTTCTTGAGTCTTAATCTCTTCTCAATAAGATTGCAAGTTCCTTGAAGGCAGGGACCATGTCACATACATATTTTATATACCTCAATGTACAGTGCCTCAAGTAAATACTAAATAAAGTCTAAACTCCTAAGGCTGATAGTTAGCCCTGTTTGTGCCCCTCTAATGGGATGTTGCACATTCAACTTTGTATATTTGTTATTATATTGTATATTATACCCCTATAAGGTAGTAAACTATTTGTAGTTAGAGAGTGTGTCTAATTTATATTTCAACTCAATTAGAGTCAACAAGTCAAAGGCCTATTATGTGCAAGGCGCTGGTCATACAAAGACAAATATGAAACAGTACCTGCCCTTAAGGAGCTTATATTCTACTGGGGTGGAATACAACATGGACATAGGTACGTAGGGCTATTCCCAAAGTCCTTCAGCTTTAGGACTTTTGTAGCTTCAAAAGGGAGAGAGGTCAATAATTACACAGACTAAAATGAACATAGATTAGGAGCAGCGTAGGAGTTTAGGTATCATTTTAGTCCAAGCCCTTCATATTTACATATGAATAAAACAGAGGCCCAGCGTCAGAGTTACGCAGAGATAAGCAAAAGAGTAAGCAAGGAATTGAACTCAGGGCTGGTCCTCTGACTCAAATCCAGCATTTCCCCCATTGTGTCATGCTCCCTCTGATCTGGAGAGGACTCTGGTAGGAAGTGGCACCTGAGAGATGCTTTGAAGCAAACTAAAGATTCTAAGACAGGGGGGATCCTGCGTACAAAGGTGTGGAGATGGGATGTGGCATCGCACTTAGGAGAGGAAGAGTTAACAGGACAGTTTAACTGGACGGACAGCTTGGCACTTAGGTGGCCCAAAGGAGAGAGTGAAAGTCCTGCCTCAAACTTCCTTGTTGTGCAGCCATGGGCGACTCATTTAATCTCTATCCACTTCAGTTTCCTCCAAGGCAAAAGGGAGATAATAATAGCATTCACTTCCGAGGGTTCTGGTGAGGATCCATAGATGTAATATTTGTAAAATGCTTAGCACAATGCCTGGCGCCCAAATGCTAGCTATTGTTGTTGTTTGTTGTTATGTAAATTATGGGTCTGGAGAAGTCCATGGGAATCAGATTGTGGAGGACTTGGAAGGACAGTCTAAGGAATTTGTAATTTTATCCAAAAGACAATAGAAGCAACTGAAGTGTATTAAGTAAGGGATCATATCTATGTTTTAGGAACATAAATTTCTCAGTTATGTGGAAGATAGAGAGGCGAGAGATCGGAAGCAGGGATACCAATTATTGGCGTGCAATAGTTCAGGCGAAAGGTGGTAAAAGACTGACTGACAGAGGGTAGAGGTTGTGTGGATGGAGAAAAAGATATGAAAGTGAAATCAACAAAATTAGCAACTGATTAGATATGGGGTTAAGAGAGAGGAATGAATCAAAGATGATTCCAAGAAAAGGGAAATTTGAAAGATGGCAGTTGGGAAGGAGGAATTTTATTTTGGGGGAAATGTTGAGTGTATAATGTCTGTGGAATAGTCACTTGGAGGTGTCCAGCAGACAAATTGTGATATGGAACTGGGGTTTAGGAGCAAGATGAAGGCCCAACATACGTATAGAAGAGATGTCCATTCAGAGATGATAATTGAGTGCATGGAAGCTGATGGCATCACCAAGGAAGAGAGTGTAGAGGGAAAAGAGAAGCTGGCCAAGAAAGAATCCTTTGGGGATGTCTTTACTTTGAAGGTGGGATTTTCAGTTTGTTCTTTTTCTCGCTTTTTCAATTGCATGCCCAATTCATTGACCTCCCTTTTCTCTAATTTATTCATGTATGCACTCAGGGATATAAAACTTCCCCTAAGAACTGCCTTTGCTGCATCCCATAAATTTTGGTATGTTATCTCATTATTGCCAATCTCTTGAATGAAGTTACTGATTTTTTCTATGATTTCTTATTTGCCCCACTCTTCCAATTAGTTTTTAGTCTGTCTTTCCATGGCCCTTTATTGCATATGATTTTTATTGCATCATGATCTGAGAATGATGCATTTAATATTTCTGCCTTTCTGCACAGAATTGTGAGATTTATATGTCCTAGTACATCATCAATTTTTGTGTATGTGTCATGTACCACTGAGAAGAAAGTATGTGCCTTTTTATCTCCATTCAGTTTTCTCCAGAGATCTACTATACCTACCCTCTCTAAAATTCTATTCACCTCCGTAACTTCTTTCTTGTTTATTTTGAGGTTGGATTTATCAAGTTCAGAGAGGGGGAGATTAAGGTATATCTAGTATAGTTTTGCTATCTATTTCTTCCTCTAATTCCCTTACCTTCTCCTCTAGGAATTCGGATGCTATACCACTTGGTGCATATATGTTAAGTAATGATATTGCTTAATTCTTGATGGTGCCTTTTAGCAGGATATAGTTTCCTTCCTTATCTCTTTTAATTAGATCAATTTTTGCTTATGCTTTATCTGAGATAAGGATTGCTTCCCCTGCTTTTTTTACTTTAGCTGAGGCATGATATATTTTACTCCAGCCTTTTACCTTTACCCTGTGTGTATCCCTTTGTTTCAGATGTGTTTCTTGTAAACAGCATATTGTAGGATTATGGTTTTTAATCTATTCTGCTATCTGCCTCTGCTTATGGGAAAGTTCATCCCATTCACATTCACAGTTATGATTACTATCTGTCTCTTTCCCTCCATCCTATTCCCTCCCATGTATGCTTATATTTTCTCCCCTTCTCCCTTCCCCTCCTTAGGAGTTTTCCTTTTGACCATTGCCTCCCTCAGTATTCCCTTCTTATAAGCCCCCCTCCTTTTTTCTCCCCTTCCCCCTTACTTCTCTCCCTTCGAACCACCTGCCCTTTCTTAGCCCTTCCCCCCTCCTACTGCCTGTAGGGTATTTCTTCTTCCCACCAAGCAACAGGAACAAATCTCATGCAAAGCTCCTCTCCCTCCCCTCTTTCCCTCTATTATGATATGATATTTTTTGTGTCTCTTCTTTATAGAGACCTATGCTTAACTGGTTGTGTTATTCCCTCCTTGCACCAGAACCAAAAAGGGAAAAGCTCATATAATACTCATCTCCCTCCCTTCTTTCCCTCTGCTATATTGTTTTTATGCCTCTTTGTGTGGCATAATTTACTCTTTTCCACTTTATTCTTTCCTCTTCTTCCATTGTAGTCCCTTTGTAGCCCTTAATAAGGTTTTTTTTTTTTTAAATAAGCAATTGGGGTTAAGTAACTTGCTCAAGGTTATACAGCCAGGTGTTTCTGGGTGGGTGCTGGGATAAAGTTAGTTTTATTTTCATTTTGTGTAATTTATACTCATACCCTCTACTTGTCTATTTAATTGCTCTTATTAAATAACAGGGTGTGTGTGTGTGTGTGTCTGTGTGTGTGTGTCTGTGTGTTTTCCTTGTTTACCTTTCTATGTGTCTCTTGCATCTCCTAATTGGAGTTTGAATTTTCCATTGAGCTCTGGCTTTTTCATCAGGAAGGTCTGGAAATCTGTTATATCATTGAATGACCATCTCCTTGCCTGGAAGAATATGTTCATTTCCCCTGGGTAGGTGATCCTTGGTTGTAACCCGAGCTCTTTTGTCTTGCAAAAAATTGTATTCCACTTCCTCCAAAATCTTTCAGTGTAGAGACTGCCGGGTCCTGTGCAATCCTCACTGTGGTTCCACAATATTTGAATTGTTTCTTTCTGGCCACTTGAAGTATTTTCTCCTTTACCTGGTAGTTCTGGAGTTTGGCCACAACATTTTGAGGACTTTTCAATTTGGGACCTCTTTCAGGAGGTGACCTGTGGATTCTCTTGATTTCTATTTTACCTTCTGGTTCTAGTATCTCAGGGCAGTATTCCTTGATGAGCTCTTGGAAGATGTTGTCCAGGCTCATTTTTTCATCATGATTTTCCAGTAGACCTCTGACTCTCAGATTATCTCTCCTAGATCTGTTTTCCAGGTCAGTTATTTTTCCAGTGAGATATTTTACCTCTTTTTCTAATTTTTCATTCTTGATGTTTTGTTTGACTAATTCTTGGTTCCTCATAGATTCTAGTTTTTATCAAATTATTTTCCTTGGTTAGTTTTTGCAGCTCCTTTTCCATGTCACATATTTTTCTTTTTAAGGAGCTGTTTTCTTCATTGTAATATTTTTCTAATTTCGCAATTTTGATTTTAAAAGCATTATTCATTTTTATCTTCTATCTCTATCATTTGGTTTTCAGAGTTCCTTTTGAGCTCTTCTAAGAATGCTTTCTGTGCTTGATTCATCAGTTCCCTGATGAGGCTTCAGCTGTGGGTGTGGAGTCAACACTGTCTCCCTCTGAATTTGGTTCCTCCCTCTCATGATAGTAAGACTGCAGAGTCTTTGTCTTTGCAGTCTGTTTTCTACCCATTTTGAGGCAGGGCCCTATCCACACCCTTCCTCTAGGGTTCCCAAGCCTTTACTGTTTAAGGTTTTGCCCTGGGGCAATAATTACTATATTTTCAGGGTCAGAGGGGTAAATTGGAGCAGCTGGGGTTCCCTGCCATCCTGGTCCCTGGAAGTTCAGTTAGGGGCTTTTTAAATTTCTGGGTTGTGGATTGGTAGTCCCAGGAGTAGTTGCTGCCCCTGCCAGGGGCCCTGCATTTGATTCTTACCCTGCTCTGTCCAGTCCCAGCCCTCTGGTGATAGGCCTGGCAATGACCCTTGTGGTTGGTGGGTCAACTTGCCCCCACATTGATCAGGAATCATCCAGGCCTCAATCTGCATAGCATTGGCATCCAGGCTTTGGTCCCTTATTTTTTCTTAATTACATATAAAATAATTTTTGGCATATATCTTTTAAAACTTTGAATTCCAAATTTTCTCCCTCCCTGCCTTCCCCCTTACTTGAGAAGGCAAGCAATTTTAAATAGATTATACAGGTATAGTCATACAAAACATTTTCATTTAATGTTTTAAATTACCACCCCCACAAAAAAAAAACAATTAAAATGAAGGAAGTTTTGTATTTTTTTTAAAGTATGCTTCCATATGCCTTCTGACTCCATCAATTCTTTGTATTATGGAGGTAGATAGCATTTTTCTTTATAAATCCTTCGGAATTATGGATCACCACTTGCTAAGAATGGCAAAGTCATTGACAATTCACAATAGCAAAGTCATTCACAATTTATCATCATACAATATTGTGGTTACAATATGCTCCTGGTTCTGCTCGCTTCACTTTGCATCAGTTCACATAAATCTTCCTAAGTTTTTCTGAAAGCATTCTGCTCACTATTTCTTATTGCACAATAGGATTCCATTACAATCATATACCACAACTTGTTCAGCCATTTCTCAATTGATGGGAATTCCCTCAATTTCCAATTTTTTTTTTGACACCACAAAAGAACTGCACCTTTTCTTAAAGTCAGAAAATTCAGTTCATCATGGCAGATAGGGCTTTCAATAAGTCAAAGAAGAGACACCTCCTACCAACCAATCAATAAACAATTATAAAATAATTCCTATATGCCTGGCATTGCACTGAAAATATAAAGACAAAAGGGAAGGACAGAAGGGCTCCTGCCCTCAAGGACAGGGGCAGCTAGGTGGCACAGAGGATAGAGTGCCAGGTCTGGAGTCAGGAAGACTCATTTTCCTAAGTTTAAATCTGGCCTCAGACACTTACTAACTGTGTGACCCTGATCAAGTCATTTATTCCTGTTTGCCCTGGTTTCCTTATCTATAAAATGAGCTGTAGAAAGAAATGACAAATCGCTCCCGGATCTTTGCCAAGAAAACCCCAAAAGGTGTCATGAAGAGTCAGATACAACTGAGAAACTATTAAACAACAGCAACAAAAACCTCAAGAAACTTCCCTTATGATAAGGGAGACAAAATGTACACGCTTAAGTATATGCAAAGTAAAAACAAAATTGTCTCAGAGAGCTGCCTAGGGCACGGAGAGGTTAAATAACTAAACCTGGGTCACAAAGCCAACTTAAGTCAGAGGTGGGCTTTTTATCTTCTCCTTATAATGATTGTTAACCAGTTGTGTGTTTTCCCAAGAGATTTTTCCAACTTGGGTATGCATGTGAAAGCAGTAGGAGGGAAGTTTTTATGACAAAGGCCAGATCCCAAATTCAGTCTCTTCAGAGGGTGCAAAAAAATGGGTGGTAGGGGCCCAAATGGTGGTTGGGTAGAGAGAATATAAGCTCCTTGGGGCAAAGGCTGTTTACCTTTTGCCTTTGTATTCCCAGTGTTTAACAGGATGCTTGTCACTTAGGAGGGCCTCTAATAAATGTTTGTAGATTGACTATTTCATCCATAGGAGTCTTGAGGAGAAAACTGTGATAGCTACTGGAATCAACTACTTGTCTCATCCCCCAAAGCCAGCTTTTTTCTAACACTATTGTAGTGGTTCATTCGCCAGAAGTGACCATCTCCAACCCCATGGGTTAATCTCTGCCCACAGATTTGGGAAAGGCAGTCTCACAGAAGGGGAGGATGATTTGCCTGGACTGCATATCTCGGCCCCACTGTCCAAGGACCCAAGTCAGAAGATTGCATGCCCCTTTCATTTGTGGAATTGGGATGGAGGAAAACAATCACAGTCTGGGACATTTTGGTCATCCTTCTGGCCAGAAGATTCCAACTACCCCCCACAACTTCCCTCTCCCATTACACAGTGATACCACCAAGAGATTGGGTGCAGAATTACTCCCATTCACACACCTCCCTCAACCCCTGGAGCACAGCTG
>NW_027187419.1:61991023-62033706 GCF_028583685.1 Petaurus breviceps papuanus
AATTAGTCATGAAGCAGGACACAGCTTGGTGAACTTGCTAAATTGTTGGACTCTATTGAAGAAGGGGGAAAAAAGCAGAAAGCCATTCAGCATTCTCAATTAGGTGGAGAGGTGAGAGGCATCCTAGCTCTGGACATCTTTCTTCAAAGTCTCTCACATCAAAGTGGTAACTAACCTAGGAGGAATGAAGTCCCTAGCCTGCAGTGATGGGTTACTGGGTGTCACTTCTGGTTCTGTTTTCTGCCTCTCTTTCCTGATCCTCCCCCCATCCCCAAAGCAATCCCTGGAATATGAGCTGGCAGTAGTGGTGAGTCTTTTAATCAAGGCAGTTTATGCCCCGAGATGGAAGATTGGGTTGGGTAAGTTCTTAAGTGACTCAGTCCATGTTCACAAGTCAAAGATCCTATGACCACATGAACCATTCACTTGTAATATAAAGTAAAGCTAGGAGAAAGCCTGGATATTTTATTTCATTTGTGAAGAGTGTTGAAATGGAGATACCTTATCTTACTTGTGTCTAAAAAAAAAAAAAAGCTCTATTTGCCCATCCCACTTTAATTGTATTTAAGAAAGTCTCTAAAGAACTCCAAAGACTGCAGCTACCCTGAGGAGAGCAAAGGTAAAACACAATCCTTTCCCAAGTATTGGCATATTTTCAGACCTAGTCACATGATTACAAATCCTTTCAATATCTTTCCTTCCTCTAACCACCTCATCCATTCATCCTACCCCTTCTCTACTTTGATTCCTCAAGACTCTCTGAATCTACCTAGTGATCTAAACAGGCCATAAGAATATGTGGACAGGAGAAGTGCATGCTAGATGAATAAAGGGTGGCAGCCCTTGGCCTTCTCAGGTGCAGGTCTAAAATTCCTCTCCCCTTTCAAATATTTAGGGTGCTCTGGGCTGTGTCTAATTGCAAACAACAAAGAAGTCACCCATTTTTCTGATAACAGCCCCACCCCACCTTTCAATAAACGAGTCAGGGAAAATATCCATCTTGTTCTTTACCTACTAGAGTCTTAAGAGAAATTCTTGAATAGCAGAAACCTATTATCATTGGCTTGAAATAAAGGAAAATCATCGAGAGGTATTGGTATTAACCAGGTGTGGTGGGGACAGGAAAGGCATTGTCACAGTACCTTTGTGCTTGGCCAAGGGCGCATTAGAGGTTTTATCTTTTCTCCAGGTGACCTGTATGACCCAGCCCCAGGGGGTTCAGAATACTTTAATAGCATTTAAGAGACCCCCAAAGCTCAAGCCCCAAGCAACACCCTTGTTAGGCTAGGGCCTGCAGCCGTTCGGAAATTGTGAAGTTACAGCGCCCCCTGCCAGTTTGTGGCCGTAAGGGCTGAGAAACTTAGCCAGTGGGAGATAATGAAGGAGTCTGCAGGAGCGAAACTTTCTCCTAGCTTGAAACCCTGAGTTTGAACTGGTTTCCAGGTGCACCCAAACATCCACACTTGGGGATATTGGGCTCAAAACCTTGACTTCTCCTTAACAGCAGATAACTTCTCTGCAACCAGGCTGACAACCTCCTGTCCCATTCTACACAACCTACCATCAGTTATGCAAAGAGAGGCTACTAAGGTCTTCAAAGACACCTTAAGATGTAGTTTAATTGAGTACACTGCTCCCCAAGGATAGTAAGATCACTCTACTAGTTTTAGGATCCTAGCTAAGGAAAGCACCATCACCCAATTAGCTTCCTTTCCATTTTCCTTATCTGACCTTATAGGATTGTAGGCTTTTAAAATGATGGGTTTGGGTGGGTTAGGTGATGCAGTAAATAGAGCCAGCCCTGGAATCAGGACCTGAGTTCAAATATAGCCTCAGACACTTAACACTTACTAAACGTGTGACCTTGGGCAAGTCACAACCCCAACTGCCCTGCCTTCCCCCCTCAAAAAAGCAAAAAATACAAAAAAACAAGAAGCCAAAACTAAAACCAACCATGGGTTCAATCCCTTTATTTCACAGATGAAACTGAGGTCCCCAAAGGAGAAGAGACTTACCCAAAGTCATTCTGGCATTAAGTAGCAGTGTACAGATTACAACCCAAGCCTTACAATCTTCTTGGGATCTTCAGTTAGTTACCTTTTCTTACCTCTCCAACTTTAATGGAAATGGTGAATAACTGGGGTCACCAATTATACAAGTCCATCATTGGAATATAATAGTTAATGTTAACCTGTTTTAATACAATCATTGTCATTTTGCTGAAATATTAAAATTATGTATCCTAGTTGGACATCAGATACTCTGACAATTCTTGGAAGGAAAGAAGAGCAGATTGAGAACTAGCTTTGGAACCATGAAGTTCTGTATTCAAGTCCTGCTACTGACATTTAAGGATTGTGTGAACTTGTCATTTAACCTTTCAGTGCCCCTAAGTAACTCTTGATTGAAAAGTTCTAGCTGATGTGTTTATCCACATAAGATAAGCTAGGAGATGAGGGCTTGGCCACTTTCTAGCTTAGAAAAAGACCTTAGAAAAGTCACTTAATTCATCTCAGCCCTCAGTTTCCTCATCTGTAAAATGGCACCTCTCTCCTAGGGTCATTGTGAAGATCAAATGAGATAATATTTGTAAAGTCATTGGTAAATGTTAAGTACTATATAAATATAAGCTATTATCATTAGGAAGTTTCTAAACCAGGAATTCCCTACATCAATGAAATTAGGACCCAGATCTAATAAAAAATAACTGAAATAAAATATTAAAATTAATAACTCTGATGACTATTGTGTATTGGGTTAGATAATTCTACCTATATTGGCCTGAAAGTTATTGTCCAAGGAAAAAAAGACCCTTAAACTGATACTCAAACTCAACTGATTCTCAGTTCTGTACTGTACTGATAATATTAGCTCCCCGTTTGTACACAGTTTTATGGTTACAAACACTGTATACATTTTCTCCTTTGAACCTCACAACTCTAGGAAGAAGGTAGTGTAAATGTTATCATCCTCATTTTATAGATAAGAAGACCAAGACTCTCAGAGTTAAGCAACTTGACTAAAGTCACTTATCTAGTGGTGAATTTGAATTCAGTTTTTCTGACTCTTGATTCAATGCTCTTCACAGAAACCACTGAGTCAAGTTTGTAACCAACTACCTCACCTTCCACATTTGCCTATTCAAATAGTTACCATTTCAGTCACCCTAAAGAGGAATTCACCAGCACACAGCAGACTTCCAGGTGTTTTCATCCTTACTAACCTAGAGCTTCTGGGAAGTACTCAGATGATTTAGGAAGTGCCCAAGATTATTAGTGCTTGGTTGAGCCCTGAAAGCTTCTAGACACATCCTTCTTAACCTGGCATCCCTAAACTTTATACATATGTACACACTTATAGATAGATGGATAGGTAGATAGGTAGATAGATAGATAGATAGGCAGACAGACTGATAGATAGGTGTGTTTCAATATACTTGGTTTCCTTTGTAATACCATGTGGTTTATTTTGCGCATTTAGAGACATTCTTCTGAAATGTGAGCTATAAGCTTCACCGTATCTCCCTTAATGCTAGTGCTTTCCCTGGGTTGATTTTATCCAATTTATCCTGTATATATTTTCTTTTTACATAGTTGCTTGCATGGTATCTCCTCCATCAGACTGAGTTCCTAGAAAGCAGAGGCTGCTTTTCTCCCCCTTTCTTTATATTCCCAGTGTCAGGAACATACCTCCCAAAGAAGCCCATGACACAAAAAAGGTTATGAGCCCCACCCTGCTTTGTCGTCTCTGTCTAGCTCCCCCGAAGATCAGATCCCAAGGGCACAGATAGCAGCGGCCCTCGTGAGGCCACAGGACCAGACACAGATTATTGAGAACTTTTTGGTGGGCAGCCAGAAGAATATTTACTGGGCAGGGCTGGGCCTTGGACCTTTGAGCCTTTGCTGGTAGACAGCTCAGGAAGCTGAGGGGAAGGTGAAAAAGAAAAGGCCAGATTGGATGTGAGGGCTGGGAGGATAAAGATCACACTTTGATGACGTTATTTCGCGTCCTAATCAAGGCTCTTTGCGTAACCTTCCTTCAGGTGCCGGGACGCGTTCAGATAGGGTTAGCACAAAGCAATGCCGAGCTCAGATCGTCTAAAGAACGGGACTACAGCCTTTTTAGGACCTGATGGACAGAGACCTGACCGTTTCATGACCACCCTTTAAGGTCAATTCTAATTAATGTGGTCCCAGAGCCTCCTGGGCAGCTGAGTTTCTGGGAACTTCCAGTGCATCAGTACCAAGGTGACCAGAAATACAGAGAGAAAAGATGCTGCTGCCAGGGGACCCTGCCGCTGGGAGCGCTCAAGTATTTCTCAGGTGCCAATGTCCCATCTGGACACAAGAGGGAGCTGTTCAGTCGGAGATTTCTGGCTTGGAGCTGAGGTTCCAACTACAGTACCCATTTCGTTGAATCAGTCAGTTAACAAGCATTTATTAAGCGCTTACTGTGTGCCAAAAGCTGGGGATACAAACAAAGGCAAAAAGTCATGGAGGTTCCCTTATGGGCCATTTTGCAGACAAGGTTCGCAGACATTACATAACTTCTCCAAGGTCACACATGTACTCACAGAGGCAGGCTTTGAACAGAGGTCAGGTAGCTCCACTGCACTCTATAACGACTTCTCTAAAACCTTCAGACACGAAGAGTGGAGGAAGATTGCAGCTTTGTCTTTACTAACCTCGTGTGCAGATATCCTTGTGAATCTGATCCTCTTTGTAAATGAGCAGCCCCCACTTCCTGCTCTCAACTGATTTGCAGGGAGAAATACTTTCTCTGGGCTTTTGTGAAAAGGATAGAAGTACACGATGATGATCTTTGGTCGATTTT
This sequence comes from Petaurus breviceps papuanus, assembly GCF_028583685.1. NCBI lineage: Eukaryota > Metazoa > Chordata > Mammalia > Diprotodontia > Petauridae > Petaurus > Petaurus breviceps. The sequence continues at coordinate 61,995,857 of NW_027187419.1, forward strand.
ATGGGCAATAAGGACTGTGTGGAGATAAGGTTATTATTAGCAAACAAACTGAAGAATCTAGTCACAAACAATCTGGAGAGAGGGAAATAAGACTCTTAAGCACAATGAGGGCAATTAAAAGAATTGCCACCACGAAGGAAAAACCTGAAATAGAGTAACATTTTAGGATTAATAAAGGTCATTAGAAATTATTAAGGCCAATCTCATTTAATATATTGAGGTTCAGAGAAGAAATGACTTGTCCAGGTGACCCAGCTAATTACTGCCAAAGCAAGGTCTTCATTGCCTCCAAGACTAGACTTCTTTATTCAAGAAGGAAAGTGTTTTCCAATGCAAAGGCAAGTGACATTTTATCAAGGTATTAAGAACATAGTAGGTATACAAAAATATTTGTTGAGTAAATATTGTAAGAATGAATGGTCACATTGGGGTGGCCAGGTGGCGCAGTGAGTGAGTGCCCCCCCCCAGTTGGGAGATCCAGGATCTGTCAGGCCTCAGATACTTAGCACCCACACAAAATAACTGGCCGTGTAACCTTGAGCAAGTTACTTAACCCCAATTGCTTTAAAAAAAAAAAAAGAATGAATGGTCACAAAACAATTCTAAAAGACTCATGATGAAAAATTCGATCCACATCCAGAGAAAGGACTGATAAAGTCTGAATGCAGATGATAGAATACTATTTTCATTTTTGGGTTTTTTTCCTTTTGTTTTGTTTCTTCTTTCAAAACATGACTAATGTGGAAATATGTTTTACATTATTACACATGTATACCCTATATCAGATTGATTTCTGTCTCAGGGAAGGGGGAGGGGAAGGAGGGAGAGAGAAAAATTTGGAACTCAAAATCTTTCCAAAAATAAATGTTGAAAATTGTCTTTACATGTAATTGGAAAAATAAAATACTATTAATTTTAAAAAAGGAATTAATAATCACTTGCAACTTTTTCTAGTAATGTAACACATTTTAAGGAGAGTTACTAGTATAGGTTCGGAATCAGAGGAACTGAGTTTGAATAGCAAGATCACTTATTGTTTATGTGATCTTGGACAAGACTTTCAGGACATCCCTGAACCTCAGTTTCCTCATCTCTAAAGGGGACCCTGGCTTCAATTTCACACTGTAAAATGGGGGAGTTGGAATAGATGATTCCTGGGATCCTTTTCAGCTCTAAATCTGTGATCTTCTCTTAAGACAAGCTCCCATACTTTCTTATGCTGACCAGAACAGCAACACCTTGAGTCTTCAAATGATGAAGTTTTAAAAAAATATTTTCTATTATTTTTTTAAAAAGAAATAGAAGATTTTAAAGCAAATGAAGTGCAGCTTACTGAGCCAGTTAGACCACATAAACTATGTCCTGATTTTATTGCTTTATAAGGATGTCAGGTAAGAAATGAAGATGATCAGGTCCTTATCCTGGAAGGATGAAACCATCCTACTATCATTCCATGGAATGAGCTCTGCACATTCTGATCTTTCCTTCCCTCCCTCAAACCTTATGCTCTGTATAAATTCTGCACAAAATGTGTAATATCTTATTGAATCTCACAGCTATCTCTTTTCTATGGCTGCTCTGGTTTTCTCTTTTGTCTGTATCTCATGTGAATGAATGAAAAAGCATTTATTCATTACTTACTATGTGATGAGACAGACAGACAGAAAGAGCATTTATTAAGTACTTGCTATATTGTAGGCACTGTGCTAATCAATGGAATTATAAATACAAGAAATCAAGACAGTTTTTGCCATGAGAAGAGATTCCATTTTAATAGGGGGAGATAATATATAAAGGTGTTCTATAGTAGTATTAGTAGATTAGCATTAGTAGTATTATTAGTGCTAATTAATAGTAGTAGTAGTAGTAGTAGTAGTAGTAGAACTACTAGTTCTGTAGTAGTGGAAGACACTCCCTTGGCAGTATAGTCAGGATATGGCCAGGAAAAGTTAGAGAGACCCATCATCAGCAATATAAGGTGAAATTTCACTTATCTGAGCTGGAAAACCATGGGCTGAATCCAAGGTCCAAGTAGAAAGGAGATGTAGATTGTGGTGAGAGAGTAGAGGGCATGGTGAGGAGACAAGTAGTGTAGAAGCATAACTTCTTCCAGGATAAGGCAAAACCTCAGAGCTTTTGCTGGGGTTACAAATAGAAAAACATCAGATGGATTCTGCTCTCAAGGACCTTACACTCTAACTGGGGAAGATAACATATAAAAGACAGTTCAATTGCATGGTAGATGGAAAGATTAAAAAAAAAAGCGTTCATTATCGGGGTATATATAGTGCCCTATGGTCTGGAGGGCAGAAAGGCACCCAGGATGGGAAAGTCTGATACTGCTCCATCTCACTGCAAAGATGAGTGTTGGTGAAATTCCTGTCATCCAAGAAGCTTGGGCAAACCTGTCCCTCTTCCTTCCTGACTGTCCCAGATTTCAGCTGAGGGGCCCAGGAAAAGTGGCCTTAGTGTTGGGCTCCGTGTGTGTGTGTGTGTGTGTGTGTGCGCGTGTACTATTTCTATTTGCCACCAACAATGCTGTTGCATCCTTAGGAACATAGGTGAATATAGATGAAGATGAGAGTAAAGTAAATGAGAATGCATAAATAGGTCCTGACAGACAGATTTCAGCTTGATATAAGAAAACAAAAACTTCTTTAAAATTAGATATGCTGTTTGATTGCACACGTAAAATCTATATTGGATCATTACCTTCTCAGGGAGGAGGGAGTGGAAGGAGGGAGGGATAGAATCTGGAATTCAAAATATTTTTTAAATGTTAAAAATTATTTTAACATGTAATTGGGGGGAAATAAAATTATTTTATTTTAAAAAATAGATATTATTTTAAAAATTAGATATGCTGGAAAAAGAATGTTCTGCCTTGAGATGCAAGGATCTATCTTCCAGTGGAGGCTGGATGACCACCTGCCTGAGTTGTTGCAGGTGACAGCCCATGTCCAAGCATTGATGAGACTACATGACCTCTGCAGTCTTTTTTAAGTTGAAGATACTATGATATTCATGCCCCACTCCTTCTTTTTAATTTTTCAAATGCTTTATTAACTTCAGATTTACATCATTCATTTCTGCCAGATTTTGAGTTAAAAATTTCTCCCTGTTTTTCCTTTACCTACCACCCCAATATAGCAGTCCCACAGGATATCCCCTCCTCCAATCTGCTCTCTCCCATATTTTCTCCCATACCCCTTTTGACTTTTCCAGTAGGGCATGTTGGATCTCTATGCTCCAGTGCCTGTATATCTTATTTCCCAATTACATGGAAAATAGTATTAATAATAGTATATATAAATATATATATATATATATATATATATATTTTTTTTTTTCCTAAACATTTCATTTTAAAACTTTGAGTTCCAGATTCATTCTCTTCCTCCCTTGTCACCCACCCTTACTGGGAATATAAGCAGTTCAGTATAGGTTGTACATGTGTAGCTAATGCAAAACATTAACATAGTACATATATTGCAAAAGACTGACTATATTTCCCTCCCTCCTATCCCACCTCCCACTTGTTCTATTCTCTACTTTGATCCTGACCCTTTTCAAAAATGAGTGCTTCCAATTTCCCACTCCCCCAGCCTGCCCTCCCTTCCATCATCCCCCCCTCTCATCCCCTTCCTCCCTATTCTCCTGTAGGGTGAGATACCCTATTTAGTGTGTATTTCATTCCCTCCTCAAGCCAAATTCAATGAGAATAAGGTTGGCCCATTCCCTTTTGCTTTCCTATTCTTCCCCTCCATTGTAAACATTTTCCTTTGCCTCTTCTATATGAGATAGTTTATCCTATTCTGTCTCTCTCCATCTCCTCACATTATATTCCTCTCTCACCTCTTAATTTCACCTTTTAAGTATCATCCCTTCCTATTAAATTGGTCCTGTGCCCTCTCTCTATGTATATCTGTAAACATATATATACACACATTCACATATGTATTCATATGCCCATATACCCTCATATGTAGACATATATTTCTATTCCCTTTAACTATTTTCATACTGAGAAAAGTTTCATAAGTTACAATTATTGTTTTTCCATGTAAGAATGTTAATAGTTCAACTTTGATAAGTCCCTTATGATTTTTTTCCCTGTTTATCTTCTCATGCTTCTCTTGCTTCTTGTATCGGAATGTCAAATTTTCTATTCGACTGGTTTTTTCAGCAAGAATGTTTGAAAGTCCTCTATTCCACTGAATATTTTTTCCTGAAACATGGTGTTCAGTTTTGCTGGGTAGGTGATTCTTGGTTTTAATCCCAGCTCCTTTGACCTCCGGAATATCACATTCCAAGCCCTTCGATCCCTCAGTGTAGAAGCTGCCAGATCCTGGGTTATCCTGACTGTGTTTCCACAATATTCAAATTGTTTCTTCCTGGCTGTTTGTAATATTCTCTCATTAATCTGGGAATTCTGGAACCTGGCTATAATATTCCTAGGAGTTTTCTTTTTGGGATCTTTTTCAGGAGGTGATCGTTAGATTCTTTCAACCTCTATTTTGTCCTCTGGTTCTAAAACATCAGGGCAGTTTTCCTTGAGAATTTCTTGGATAATGTTTTCTAGGTTCTTTCTTTGATCGTGGCTTACAGGTAGTCCAATAATTTTTAAATTATCTCTCCTGGATCTATTGTCCAGGTCAGTGGTTTTTCCAATGAGATATTTTACATTGCCTTCTATTCTTTCATTTGTTTGGATCTGTTTAACAAGGTCTTGATTTCTCATAAAGTCATTAGCCTCCATTTGCTCCAATCTAGTTCTGAAGGAATGATTCTCTTCAGTGAGCTTTTGAGATTCTTTTTCTATCTGGCAAATTTGGCTTTTGAAGGCATTCTTCTCCTCATTGCCTTTTTGAACCTCTTTTGCCATTTGAGTTAGTCTATTTTTAAGGTATGATTTTCCTCAGTCAGGCTGTTGACTCTCATTTCATAATTTTCTTGCATCGTTCTCATTTCTCTTCCCAGTTTTTCCTCCCCTTCTCTTATGTGCTTCTTAAGGTTCTCTATGGCCTGTAACCAGCTCATATTCTCCTTTGAAGCTTTTGGTGCAGGAGTTCTGACTTCATTGTCATCCTCCTGTTCCATTCTTTGCTCCTTTTTGTCCCCCAAATAGGAGTCTAATGTTGGAATCTTCTGTTTGCTTTGTTTCCTTTGCCTGGTCATGTTGCCACTCAATTACTTGACTTTTGGGCTTTTTGCCACAGTAGGATTCTGCTAATAGACAGGGGAGCTTCGTACCAAATGCTGGGGTTTTCTCAGCTGCCAGAGGTATCAGTTGGGAGCCCTTGCTTAAACCTCCACACACTCTGGCAAGCTGGACACACACCCCAGGACCTCCACCCTAGATTGCAATCCAGATCCAAGCAGGTTAAAGCAAGAGTGATTACCCCTCAGACTGGTCGCTTGGTCCCCCTACAGTCTGCAGGCCAGGGGCTGAAGCTGCCACGTGGCTGCAGCTGCACAGCTGTGGCTCCTCAGCGGCTTCTCACCCTGGGGGCAAAAGCTGATGCACTCCCAACTACTGGGTCCCAAATTCCACACTGCACTGACCTCTCACTTTGTCCTTAGCATCTATGTGTTGATAATTCTGGATCACCACAGCTGCTGGTGATCCGGAGTCACTCCAGCCAGAGGCTACTCAGGCCTGCCCTGGGGCTAAAACCTCAGCTGGGGTGTGGCTGGGCTTGGCTCCCAGAGCGCTGTGCTGGCTGATTCCTGCTGGCCTGCCAGGCTGTCCTCAGTGGGAGGTTAGCTTCTCTGTGTCATTTTGTGGGTTCTGCAGCTCCAAAGTTTGTTCAGAGTCCCCTTTTTCATGAATTGGGGAAGGTGGAAGCGGGAGTCGAGCAGAGGTCCTGCTTCTACTCCCCCATCTTGGTTCCACCCCCCTACTCCTTTTTTAATGTTGTATTTTTGATCTTCTAGTAAAAGAGCCCATTGGGTCCAAGTAGGACAGAGTTCTGATCCTATGATACTAATTTTACTTCCTGAAGATGGAAAAAGTTTAGATCATGCCCCCTACCCTGAGACCCATAAAGGGATCAGTAATGAACTTTATCACAGTCTGCATTTCTTTGAGTATGTTTGAAAACCATGAGTTTATACAACACGAACAACAATATAATAGTTATATGCAATTAATATGTATTGAAAAATAGGAAAATTCATGTCACCATTTGTCAGCAACTCTATTGGACATTTTTCATATATGACTCTTAGAAAATACCTGTGAGGAAGGGAAAAAATATAATCCCAAACCCCAGATATATGTCTCTACATGTAGCAAAGAGCTGGAGGGATTGACCAATCTCTCCTGTTGGTTATCCCTCAGCCTTCTACTTGATCTGTTGCTGTTTGTTGTTGTTCAGTCATGTCCAACTCTTCATGACCCCATTTGGGGGTTTCTTGGCAAAGATACTGGAGTGGTTGGCCATTTCCTTCTCCAGCTCATTTTATAGATAAGAAAATCGAGATAAATAGAGTTAAGTGACTTGCTTAGGGTTACACAGCTAGTGAGTGTCTAAGGTCAGATTTAATTCAGATCTTCCTGATTCTAGGCCAGTACTCTTAGGTGACACCACGTAGCTGCACTATTTGTTATCATATTAATTCTCAATATTTTGAACTCTATAATATGAGGTATATTTGCATATTTCTTTATTAATTAATAAATTTCAGCATAACTATCAACCAACTAAGACTAGTGTACCACTCTAGCTCAAAAAAGATTTTGAAAATCAAGTAAGAGGGGGCAGCCAGGTAGCACAGCGAGTAAAAGCACCGGCTCCAGTGTTGGGATGACCTGGAGATCGAATCCCAGGCTCAGACACTTAGCACCCACCCAGAAACACCTGGCCATGTAACCTTGAGCAAGTTACTTAACCCCAATTGCTTAGGGGCAGCCAGGTGGCTCAGCGAGTAAGAGCACTGGCTCCAGTGTCAGGATGACCTGGATCAAATCCGGGCTCAGATACTCAGCACCACACCCAGAAATAACTGGCCTTGTAACCTTGAGCAAGTTACTTAACCCCAATTGCTTTAAAAAAAAAAAGAATTCTTTTCTGTCTTTCCTCCAATATGGCGCTGAAGGTGAAGAAGGAAGCCTTTGGCTCCCGCTCCCCCTCCCCAGACAGAAGCCAGGTCCTGGGCCTTGAAGGTCAAGAAATTGGTGTTGAAGGGTGTCCACAGCTACAAAAAGAAGATCTGAACATCCCCCACCTTTCAGCAACCCAAGACACAAAGACTTCGAATGCAACTAGATGTCCTTGGAAAAGTACCCCTCAGAGAAACAAGTTTGATCACTATTTCATCATTAAGTTTCCCTTGACCACTGATTCTGCTATGAAGAAGATTGAGGACAACAATACCCTAGTGTTCATTGTGGACATCAAGGCCAACAAGTATCAGATCAAACAGATGGTAAAGAAGCTGTATGACATCGACCTGGCCAAGGTCAACACACTGATCCAGCCTGATGGAGAGAAGAAGGCCTGTGTCCAATTTCCTCCAGACTATGATGCTTTAGATGTTGCCAACAAAATTGGAATCATCTAACCTGTGTCCTGCTGTCCCACTTCACCTAATATAAAAACTTTTCCAGTAAAAAAGAGAATGCTTTCCATAAGATAATGATCAAACTAACTAATGTATTAAACTAGTTAATATTATACTGGCTAATTAATTGAATAGATTATAATAAGTTAATTAATTAATAATTAACTAAGTTAAACTAGTTCCATTAGGAAAGGGAGGAGAATCATTTAGAAATGATTGTTACATTCCTAATTCCCTTATTAACAATGCCCTTCATGTATGTTTAGATCATTCTAAATTTACATGGAGGGAAAAATAGTTACTTGGGTCAGTAATAATTGATTTTCTCTTAGTCACTTTTTGGGGTGCATGTTGTTAAGGCCAAGATTGCCCCCCATACCTTTGTTATATTCACCTTCTTCAAATACCTTGCAAAGTGATCCCTGAACTCCCTCAAAGTTGTATTATGTCCAGAATATATATCCTTTATGTACACTTAATCTAAAACAAGTGTTTCTCCTATAATTATTCTCTTTAGTACCATTTTCTAGCCCACCAATAAACATGATCAGTATCGTCAATGGTGTCAAGGGTGTCAAACTGCAAATTGATCCAAATGTTCTGAAAAACAATTGGAATTATACTATAAAGTGACCAAACAATATTCTTTAATCTAGTGGTCCACTAGTGGGGATATACTCCTATGAGGAGGGAAATAGAAAAAAGGTCCTATATATACCAACGTCTTCCTAGCAGCCATTTTTGTTATAGGAAAATAAAAACAATCAAACAAGAAATCAAGTGGATATCCACCAATTGGAAAATTGTTAAATTGCTGGATAGTGAAAAGAATTATGAAATCTTTGCTGGTCTTTCCCCTTCTTATTTCTGTTTTTTTCTTCTTCCAAGTTTCATTCCAAAATGTTCTTTACATTGTATGTGTGTATGTATGTATGTGTGTATATATATATATATATATATATATACATATGAAGATATATGTAAATATATCCAAGATATGCTACATATTCTATCTATAATTACAATTATAAGGAAATTGATAAAATTATTAAAGGCACAGCAGAGGTCAGAAAAAGGGATTCTGAGAAATTCAAGCAAAGACAGGTCACTTCTAGGTGAGGCAATAAAGGAAGGTGTCATGGAGATGGATCTAAGGTGGGCCTTTAAGGAGACACATGCCAATGAATGGAGATTGGAGTGAGGGGATTCACAGAAGGAATGGGAAATATTAGGTACAAAGGCATGGGTATGGGAAAAGAAAGAATGATATTAGGGAAGAGAAAATAGTTCAGTTTGATAGATCAATAGAGTATGCAAAAAGAAGAACCAAAAAAATGGAATGATTGGTTGGAACTAGACTGCAGAGAACCTTAAATGTCAAGCTAAAGATTTCTTACAAGCAAATGGGGAGTGGCAACATGGCAACACAATCAAACCAAATGCATTAGGAAGGTCAGTTTGGCATTGGTTTGAAGGATGGGAGGAGATTGGAGGACGAGAGATCATTTAGGAGGCTATAACAACAGGGCAGAGAAAAAGTCACAGGTTCTAAACTTGCAGATGAAAGAAACCTCAGCAATCATCTAGCCCAACTCCCTTGATTTATAGAAAAGGAAACTAAGCCCCAGAAAGGTTAATGACTTGTCCAAAGCCACGTAGGTAGAAAGTGGAAAAGCAGGATTGAAGCCCAGTCCCCTGGAATTAGATTCCCTGTTCTTTCCATAACATCTTTCTGCCTTGTCTCTGAATCAAGATGGTGTCAGTGTGAGTGGAGAGGAATAGCAAGCGATTATTTAAATTATATAACTAGCCTAATAAGTTTGTGATATTAACCATCTCATGGAATGATTCAATTTACTCTCTTGACTTGACATTTTCATTAGGAATTTGAATGAAGAACTAGCTGGTCTGATTATCATGTGTGTACATGATACAAAGCTGGGAGGGAAAACTAATACTGTCAATGACAGAATCAGAATTCAAAGAGATGTTGAGAGGCTGAAATGATGGGTTTCAGTTAAACACAATCTCAGCTTGAGCCAAGAGTGTAGCTTCCAATTTTAAACACTATGGTGTTATATTGGACTGAGTTAATAGGAATATAGAATTCAGAGCAAGGAAAATGGAAGTACTACCATGGCTACACCAATTAGCATGAATAATGAATCCCCTGAATTGGTTGCATGTATTCAAATTCACATTATCCAAAATTATGATTATGTAAATTAGTTCTAGCCCAGTGGAAATATGTAATGTGGATTTGATTAATACTGTTACTTTGAGGGATTCATTATTTGCAATAATGGGGAGCTAGTTATATACTCTAATTTGGTCAGATCAAATTTGGAGTGTTTTCTGAAAACTTAGATGCTAAGTCTTGCAAAAACTACTGTACTTGATTCAATGCATTTACTTAAGATACTGACCTCCTTGCTGTTCTATAAACTAGGCACTCCATCTTTTATCTCTGGGCATTTTCTCTTGCTGTCCCTCTTGCCTGGAATGCTCTCCCTCCTCATGTCTGCCTTTTGACTTCCCAGGCTTTCTTCAAGTCCCAACTAAAATCTCATCTTCTACGGGAAGACTTTCCCAACTGCTCTTAATTCTAGTGCCTTCTCTCTCCTAATTATTTCCTACTTATCCTGTATATAACTCATTTGTACTTATTAATTATTTTTTGCCTTCTCCATTAGATTATGCACTCCTTGAAGGTGGGAGTAGTCTTTTGCCTTTTTTATATCCCCAACATTTAGCACAGTGCCATTTATTTCATACATGATATGTATGAAATAAATGTTTATTACCAAATATACTGAAATATCTCTTTATTTGTGATTTTGTAAAAATGCCTTATTTTAATGATGAATTTTGTTTTTATAGCAATTATTTCTGCTACCCCCTTAAAAAAAGACTCTCCCTCATCAAAAAGAATAGTTAAGCAACATTAACTGACTAAACAATAGCATCTGACATTCAATAACCACAATCCCCAACCTTCTATCAAAAGGAAGTGTGTTTCTTTAGCTATTGCTCAGAATCTAGATTTGTCATCAAAATTAATCTAGTTTTGGTTGCCTTTTGGTAATAATTTCATTTAAATTATTGAAGTCATGTTTATCCATCAATAAGAATTTCTTAAGCACCTACTATGTGTAAAGTACTGAAGATACAAGTACAAAGAATAAAACAATCTCTACTCTCAAGGACCTTACATTCTAATATGAGAAACAACATGTATATATGCATATGCTATATGTGTATATAACATATAGTGGTTATGCTGTATATGTGCATATAGTGTTTATGTGTGTGTGTATATCTGTGTGTTTGTGTGTGACTGTGTTGACACAGATTTAAAGTGGGGAAATCACTGTCTCCCTACATCTGAAATCTCTATTCCTCATATAACATCTGTATGGTGCTTAGGACATTGCAATAGTATAAGCAGCACAAATCAGCTTATACTCTTGACTTCCTTAAGCCTTTATTAATTACACAGCAGGGGAGTGCAATAGCTGAGTTGCTCACTAGGTAGTGCTATACCCAAACCACTCACCAACTGGTCTTGTCACATTTTCTCTGGTATATATGTACAAGAGGGTCCCTGGCATTGTTACTTTTGCTCTGAGCAGAAAGGTAAAACCCACATTGGCAGCATTCTGAATTTATTCTAGAGGAATAATATTGAATATTACTCAAAATTATTTAAAAATTGTAAATCTATGACTCCACTCCCATTTTTAAAATCTAGATTTTCTTCAATCTATTGAATACTCTCTCAACTCTTCTCATTCACAGAACACAGTCAATTATTGTGGTCACATAGTTTATTAGGCATAATGAAAGTGAAAGGCAAATTGTAGCGCACTTCCGACATAGTGCCTTTCACTCACCCATATCTTGTAATTGCTCCCAAATACTCTCCCCACTCTCAAGTATTGGCAGTTAGTTCTAATCTGCACTTAAATTTGAATCATGACCAATGGCTAGAAGAAAACAGAGTTTTGAGGAGGGACAGGGGAAAGAAGGAGAGAGAGAGAGAGAGAGAGAGAGAGAGAGAGAGAGAGAGAGAGAGAGAGAAGAATAAACAGAAGTAAATAGTAATCATAACTGTGAATATGAATGGGATGAATTCATATATCTAAAATGGAAGCAAGTAGAAGAATGGATTGGTTACAAAGCAGAATCCAACGATATGTTGTTTAGAAGAAACATACTTGAAACAGAAGAACATATACAAATTTAAAATAAGGGGCTGGAATAGAATATGTTATGCTTCAACTAAAGCAAAAAAGGCGGGGGTAGCAATCTCAAACAAAGCAAAAACAAAAATAGGCCTCATGAAAAGAGATAGGGAAAGTATATTTTGCTAAAACTGCACTGGTGAGGTACTTCAATTTACCCCTCTTAGAACTAGATAAATTTAGCAATAAAATAAATAAGAAGCTAAGGAGATTAATAGAATTTTAGAAAAGTTTAATGTGATATATCACTGGAGAAAATGAATGGGAATAAGGAGTATGCCTTTTTCTCAACTGTATATGGCACCTTCATAAAAATTGACCCTTTTGGGGTGACTAGGTGACACAGTGAATAGAGCACCGGCCCTGGAGTCAAGGAGACCTGAGTTCAAATCCAGACACAGACACTTAACATAAAAAACTAGCCATGTAACCTTGGGCAAGTCACTTAACCCCAATTGCCCTGCCCTTCCCCCCTCCAAAAAGCAAAAAAAAAATGACCCTGTGTTAAGGTATAAAAACCCAATCTTCTTACACATTGCTCTCTGCCATGTCCTCTGATCCAGTGATGCTAGCTGTTCCATGAACAATACTCTCTATCTCTGAACTCTGAGTATTATCTCTGGTTGTCCCCCATTTCTGAAAAGCTCTGCCTCCTCTGACTACTGACCTCCCTGGCTTCCTTTAAGTCCTTTTTACAGAAATTCTTTCCCAACCCTTCTTAATCCTATTACCTATCCTCTGCTAATTATTTCCCATTTACCCTATATATAGCTTACTTTGCATATATTTGCTTTTTTTCTTCCATTACATTTTTTAAAATTTAATATATTTATTTAATTTCATTTTTCATTATTTTATTTTATTTTTAAATTTTAGTTTATTTTTCCTCAATTACATGTAAAAATTTTAAGACACTTATTTTTCTAAATTTTGAGTTCCAAATTCTCCCACCCCCTTAAGAAGGCAAGTACTTTGATAAAGATTATACATGTGAAATTATGCAAAATATATTTCCATATTAGCCATGTTGCAAAATAAAACACACACCAAAATAAACCAAGAAAAATACAGCAAAAAAAAAAGCATGCTTCAATCTGCATTCAGACTCTTTCTCTGGAGGTGGATAGTGTTTTTCATCTTAAGTCCTTTAAAATTGTCTTGCATCATTGGATAACTCACAAAGTTACTCGCTGTTGATCATCTTGCAATATGGCTGTTAACATGTACAATGTTCTCCTGGCTCTGCTCACTTCATTTTACATCAGTTCATATAAATCTTCCCAGGTTTTTCTAAAAGCATCCACCTTTTCATTTCTTATAGCACAATAGTATTCCATCACAATCATATACCATGCTTTGTTCATCTATTCCACAATTGATGGGCATCCCTTCAATTTCAAATTCTTTGCTGCCACAAAAAGAGTTGCTATAAATATTTTTGTATATATAGGTTCTTTGCATTTTTCTGTGATCTCTTTGAAATGTAGGGGTGGTATTGCTGGGTCAAAGGGTTTGCATGATTTTATTGTCCTTTGGACATAGTCCAAAATTGCTCTCCAGAATGGCTGGATCAGTTTACAACTCAACCAACAGTACATTAATGTCCCAATTTTTCTGCATCCTCTTCAACATTTGTCATTTTACTTTTCTGTTATATTGGCAAATCTGGTAGGTGTGAGGTGGTACCTCAGAGTTGTTTTAATTTGCATTTATCTAATCAATAGTGATCTAGAGTACTTTTTTTCATGACTATATATAGCTTTGATTTCCTCCAAAAACTTCCTGTTAATATCTTTTGACCACTTATCATTGGGAATGACTTGTATTCTTATAAATTTGACTCAGTTCTCTCTACATATTTGAGAAATAAAGCCTTCATCAAACAAACATACTATGAATTTTTTTCTCAGTTTCCTGCTTTCCTTCTAATTTTGGCTGCATTGGTTTTGTTTGTGCAAAATCTTTTTAATTTAACATAATCAAAATTACCCATTTTACATCCTGTAATGCTTTCTGTCTGGTCATAAATTCTTCCCTTATGCATAGATCGACAGGTAAAATTTTCCATACTCCCCTAATTTGCTGATAATATCACCCTTTATGTCTAAATCATGTACCCATTTTGACTCTATGTTGGTATATGGCATGAGATGTTGGTCTATATCTGGTTTCTGCCAAAATTCCTTTGAGTTTTCCTGGCAATTTTTGTCAAATGGTGAGGTCTTACTCCAAATCTTGGATTTTGGGGTTTATCAAGCACAAGATTACTATAGTTATTTCCTACTGGGTATTGTGTACCTAATCTATTCCATTGATCTATCACCCTCTTTCTTAGCCAGTACCAGATTGTTTTGATGACCACTATTTTGTAATATAGTTTTGAGGTTTGGTAGTGCTAAGACACCTTCCTTCACATTTTTTTTTCATTTATTTCCTTGATATGTTTGACCTTTTATTCTTCCAGATGAAATTTGTAATTGGTTTTTCTAGCTCTATAAAATGATTTTTGGTAGTTTGATTGGTATGGCACTGAACAGGTAGATTAACAAGTAAAATTGTCATTTTTATTATATTGGCTCAGCCTACCCATGAGAAATTAATATTTCTCCAATTGTTTAGATCTGACTACTTGCGTGAAAAGTGTTTAGTAACTGTGTTTATGTAGTTCCTAGGTTTGTTTTGGCAGGTAGACTACCAAGCATTTTACATTGTCTACAATTTTTTTTAAAGCAATTGGGGTTAAGTAACTTGCTCAAGAGTATCTGAGGCCAGAACTGATCCCGGGTGCCCCGACACCGGTGCTCTTGCTCACTGCGCCACCTGGCCACCCCTGTCTACAGTTATTTTAAATGGATCTCCCATTAGATTTTAAGTTCCTTGAGGGCAAGGACTGTATTTTATCTCTTTGTATCTTTAGTTCTTAGCTGCACCTAAAGCATGGTGGGTGTTTAATACATGTTTATTCAATGAAAAAAAAATGTGGATCATTAAGAAGGTATATGGGAAGAAGGACCCAGATCTGGATCTCAGAACTGAAATCAGAAAGATGGGGGCAGCATAAGGAGAAGGGTCAACCTCCCCACTCCAGCTCCTCCCCATTCCACTGAGCTTTGCATTATCTCTTAAACATTTAAGAACCTCTGCTGGCCATGATCTACACTTCTACTCTCTTTCTAGTTGCTTCTTCAGCACTGCTTTTGACACTGATCTCAGATACCAGAAGGAGAGGCCTAAGTCACAATCATTGGAACTGCTTACAGTCCAGTCTCAGCTTTCCCATATGGCTTATTTGTGCAAAACCTTTTAAATTTAATGTAATCAAAATTCCCTGTTTTACCATAGAAAAAGGTACTCAGAAGTCTGTGGGACACATCCATCAGGGCAGCCAGCATGAGCCCAGGTAAATAAGCCAGAACTCTGCCAGCACTGACCAAACACACTCTAAGGCACCTGAAACTTGCAGCACTTTGTTCCCTGGGATGGGGCAGGAGGCTGGAGTCCTCAAACAGGGAAGCTCCAGGCTGGTACAAACCATTGGTTCTCTGTCTTCTCTGACCAGGTGCTCCACAGGACCCTGAAGACCACATCACAATCTTCTCTGATACATGAATGGGTTAACAAGAAGGCTCCCTCCTACCCAGAATCCACTTCATTTCAACCAGGACACCATCTTTCCTCTGGTTGGGCTCTACATTCTGTCTCAGTCTTCATAATGTCAGAAGCAAAGCTGCTACATGGCACTCTATCCTATGTCTGTATCCTGCCTATGGTCTCTGTGGACAGGGCTTCCAATCTTGCCCACACTTTTCATGACTTGGGCTGCATCGGGGGCAGATAGCAGTAGTAGCTGCAACAAAAGCCATCACTTTCCATAAGCCTGAGCCGAGAAGAGTGATAACCTGAGTGAAAGCTGTAGACATGGGGATGTGGGGGGAAAGTCTGGAGTGTCATTTTGTATGTTGACATGTATGCCTGACAGTATGTGACTGCTGTCATGGTACACAGGAGGGCAAATGTGGGACTATCATTAGGATGAATTTTTCCTTGTTTTTTTTTTTTAATCATGAACTTAAAAATCATCCCTAATCACAAACATTTTAACATACAAAAAGCATAACTGTATGGTAAACCACTAACTTCCCTTATGAATATTTTGTTTTGTAAAAGTATATATTAAATTTAACGAGGCAGTAACAAAATTGTCCTTTTGGTTTGGGCTGCCTTCTGAAGTTTGTTTTGTTTTGTTTTTCCTGTGGTTTCAAAACATGCCTTCTTGATACTCTTTTCTTTCTTTTTATCCTTCTCTTTCACTTTTTCCTGACTTCTTGTCCAAAAGAAGCCCACTTTTAAAACAACTAAGCGCAGTCAAGAGAAACACGGATGAGCTTGTTTTATAATAGAGATTTGGGAAACTTTGGTTAGAGAATCTAGCATAGTGTAGAAGAAGGGACCCTGTACATGAAGTTGGGATCCCTGGGTTCAAATCTGAGCTCAGTGTCTTACTACCAATTTGACTTTGGGCAAATCATTTTCTTTGGTCTCGAGTTACTTATCAGTAAAATGATGGGGTTAGCCTAGGTTAGACTACTAGAAACTCCTGAAAGAATTTTCCCATTCTATGATTCCATGACTTGGGATTGAGTCCTGACTCCTTTAGATAGATGTGTGATGGTGGGTAAGTAAATTAAACACTCTGGATTTCAGTTTCTTTATCTGTGAAATGAGGATGATAATATGTAAACTGGGAAGTGCTAAATACTTCTGAGTTACTATTATTGTCTAGTGTGGTCATAGAATACTTCTGTGAAGCTTCTTAGGAATAGAGTAGATAACCTTTGCTGACACAGTCTAGGTCCTAGGAATTTATTCTGTGAAGTTTGGATTCAGTCAAAGGGCCAGACTTGAGGACCTAGAGGGCCACATATGACCTCGAGGTTGCATATGACCTCACCCCTGGTCTAGGAGCAGTGTTGTATGTTTAGAACTCTTACCTTATGTAATAGGGTCTATGTCCCCTGCACCCCTTATCCCAATTTGTCCTTCCTATTTCTGTTTATGGCACTATCTTTCCAACCAGGTGTTAGGTAGGTAGCTTGATATGAGTTAATAACATAGCAGGAGGAATTCATCTCCTCACCAATTCATTGGTCACATAGCTGCCAAATTCATATCTCTATAGTCCAGATCTGATTGTGTCACTGCCTTCCCTGCTCAAGAAGTTTCCATGGCTCCTTTCTACTTCCAGAAGAGAATCTTCTCAGAAAGATATACAGGGCCCTTTACAATCTGGTTCCTACCTATCTCTCTGGATTTACTTCACATTCCTCCCTCTCACTCACTCTATGTGCTAGCCAAACTAATCTGTCCCCAACTCCTGACATGGCCTCTCTCTACACCTCCCTGTTTTGGAGTCTATCACTCCTTCCAAGGTTCAATTCAAGGACCCCCTATGCTAAGTCTTGGGGATACAAAGAAAGGTGAACACGAGAATTAGTTAAATGGCGTTTGGACTGGAGAAAAGAAGATGCAGCGGTCCTATGATGGATGTCTTCAAGTACTTGAAGGATTGTCGAGAGAAGAGAAATCAGATTTATTTATCTTAGTCCCAGAGAACAGAACTGGGAACAAAGATGAAAGTTGCAGAGAAGCAAATGTCAGTTCTATGTAAGGAAAAACTTCCTAACAACTAGCACTGTTGCCAAAATGGCACAAGGTCTGCCCACAGGGTGAGGTTCTCCTTTGTTCAAGGCTGTCAGGACAAGACAAAGGTGCTACAGAAGAGATGTGCAAGCACATTTAACTTGATCCATCTGAGATTCTTTCCAGCTCTGGGGTTCTCTGATTCAACTACCATGAGATGGTGGGTCTTTTATAAAGTCTTACTGTGTGCTTTGTTTTTGTATTATATACATTTACATGTTCTTTTTGAGAGGTCCCATTTAGCAAAATAAAACAAGTAAAAATAATACAGGACCTCATCTGAAAGTGCATACCTAGCTGCAGCATACCCCCACCTCCCTATTTTTAGTTGTATTTTTTTAAAGAATTCTATTTTCTCTCCTCACCCACCTCCAACCCACTAATAAAAGAAAAAAAAATTTCTGGTAACAAATATGCATTAACAAAGCAAGACAAATTCCCTCATTGACTGCAAACAAAAATATATCAACAGCCAAAAGGAGTTGATAACAAAAGTGGATCACACATTTTGAATTTCAGATCCTCAGACAATTTTCCTATTTTAAATAGTGATTCTTGGTAACAATTAGGTGCTTAGATTAATTGTTTCTTAGAACTTGATATCTAAGAGGCCTGATCACTTTGGGCATGGGAGGTAGAATGACAAGAATGATAATTAATAATAATGGCAACTAGCATTTATATAGCACTTTTAAGGTTTGCAAACTAATTTACAAAGATTATCAGTCTCATCTGATCCTTACAACAACCCCAGGAGACAGGTTCTATCATTATTCCTATTTTAAAGATGAGGAAACTGAGGCAGTTAATTTATTTGCCTGTGGTCACTCAGATAGTAAATGGCTGAGGTTAGATTTGAACTCTGGTTCTCTTCACTCCAGGCCTAGCACTCCACCCAACTAATATCTTAACTGGTCTTCTATAAGAAGCCTTTAACAATCACCCTTAATGATATTACTTTTCAGGGCTGCTAGGTGGCGCAGTGAATAGAGCACTGGCCCTGGAGTTAGGAAGACCTGAGTCAAATCTGGCCTCAGACACTTAACACAAAACTAGCCATGTGACCTTTGGCAAGTCACTTAACCCCAATTGCCCTACCTTCCCCCCTCCAAAAAGCAAAAAAAAAAAAAAAAAAGATATTGCCTTTCCTCTGTTGATTATTTCTAACTTATCTTCTACGGATCTTGTTTGTACATTGTTTGTTTACAAGTTGTCTTCACCCTTAGTCAGAGTAGGGATTTCTTGAGAGTAGGGACTGTCTTTTGCCTACTTTTGTGGCCTTGGCACTTAGCACAATGCCTGACATTTGGTCTGCACTAATTCAATGATTTTCGACAACTCCATATCAGTGTTTTTTCAATCAGCTTATTAACATTTGACCTTTTGAAATCTGATCAAGATTCTCTTACAAATCCTTCCTGAGCACCAGCTCTGGTCTCAGAACTCCAGTCAAGAAGGTGAGTAGGAAAGGGGCTTGTATCCTTACTGAGCTCACTCTGACTTCTAGCTTATCCACTCAATGAAAGAATTCTACCAGCTCCTCCCAGGGGGAGTAGAGGCTTGGATCTGCCCCAGCATGCAGAAGAGGGGGTTCACACACTCATAACCCACAATTTTCCTCCTTCTGACTTTCACAATCCCCTTCAAGTCTACCGGGAGCCTGGCCCTGTTAGCCCTGAGAGGGCCAGCTCCTCAGGGCTAGGGGGTTGGGCCAACACCAAGTCTCTTACCCCACCACTACAGTTCCTCTGCCCTATCTGAAGGAACCCTGTGAAAAGGAGCCAGATTTCCAGGCCAACCACTCCCAGGCAAGGGATTGCTCTCACAACTGCTACTCCCATCACCTTGTCACTGGGTTCTGCCCCAGCCTTCTTCCTTGGAGGGGTATGAGAGCTGAATACACCTTCTAGCCTTGGGTAGTCCTGCTCTCATTTTAGCTCTGCTCTAACTGATAAAGAATGAAAGGGCAGCCAAAGAATAGCTCAGCCTGGAAATGGAAAGCAGGTAACAAAGAGATCTGTAGAGCCAGTGACAAAGGAGAACAGCCTTCCTGGTGGCAACATTTTTTATAGCTATCATTCTTTAACAGTTTCTTACATGCTCAGCAGACACTTTTTACAAGCATCATCTGAAAAACACTCTAAATTTCACTATACTCAAGACCTCAATGTCACCTTTCATTCATTCATTCAACAAGGATTTGTTAAGCATCATTGTTCCCCCTCAGAATACATGAACTTTTTGTGGACCCTGATGAAAGCCAGAGTACTATTCCCAAAACTGGTATTCCTTAGCGGATAGAGTGGTGTACTTACTTCAAATATTTCCTCAGACACTTACTGGCTAAGTGACCCTGGACAAATCACTTAACCTCTCTGGGGCCTCAATTCCTGATCTTTAAAAGCAGAGAATGGGATTGAATGACCAATTTCCTTTCAAGTTCTGAATCTGTGATCCTATATTTCTGTTCCTATCAAAGGGGACCTATCCCTGTGCATAGTGCTTACTCATTGGGTGACCTCTGTTTCCACTGGTTTCTTCCTGCACCAGGTTTCTGTCTGTAAAAAATAGAAATTTATCATCTCCTGTGGGGAACTAGGAAAGTTTGACTCATGACAAGAACTTTGAAATCTGCAGATGAAAGAAAGGCACTGCTTGATCCCCAGGCATCATTACTGAGTAACTAGCCCTGGGAACTAAGACGGCATTCTCCCAGGAGGAAATCTCTCCTAGGAAATTTGCATAACCTCTTTGTTAAGTAAAAAAAATTCAAGCCAGTTCACAACTGAAAAGCAAACATAACTGAATCCTAGAAAATAACTTTGCTGTTTCACAGAATTTTCACCCTAGGAGGGACTTTAAGATTCATCTGGTTCAAAGGCCTTGTTTTGTCGTTGAAATTGAGGCCCAAGATCACAGATCTTTGAGTTGGAAGGGACCCTCAAAGGTCATCTAGTCTAACTAGTAGTTAACTAAAAGAAAAAAAATCCTATTCCATCTCTATTTAAAGACCTTTAGCGAAGGGAAATCCGTTGTTTCCGGAAACAGTCCATTGTACTTTTGGATAGTTCTAATTTTTAGGGAATTTTTCGTTGCCATAAGGTGAAACATATCTAATTAGCAGAACATCCAACACTGGGGACAGTTAGGTGGAAAAGGAGATAGAGCACTGACTCTGGACCTATGTTCAAATCTAGCCTCAGATGCTTACTAGCATTATGATCCTGGGCAAGTCACCTAACCCAGATTGTCTCCCCCACAAAATTAAATAAAACAAAAGAACATCCAAGACTGGAACTAGGTTTCTTGACTTCCAGTCTTCTGTTCTTTCTACAACAGGCTGCCATATTTGGTCAAAGCCATGACCAATTGGCTCAAAGGCAACATAATATTTCTCCCAGTGGTGTTTGATGGCAAACATGAAGTTATATCTGGCTTCTGTCCTCATAGTGGATTCTATTTGGTGAGTTGAAACCCCATTGTTATTTTACTGTGGACCTTAAACACACTTTATTATATCAAAAAGCAATCAACATTCCGGGGGTGAAGGGCGAACGGATGACGCTGACTGAGGCGGCCAGCTGTCGCTGCTGGGCAAGCAGTTTTTATCATCCAACTGCTGAATTTAACATATATCAATATTTATCAGTTGGGACTTTGTCAGTTTTATAAACGAAAACTGAGTGACAATAAATCATTCTATGTCGAGCAATAGGGTTTTTTTTTTCCCCTTTTTGCATATTTGCCAACCAGGTGTATTCATTCAGTTTGTAAGCTAATGACTAAATAAAACATACACACACACACACACACACACACACACACACACACATTTAAGAACCCTCTTCCACCCTCGTTCCCTTGGGTATAAGCCATGAGGCAAAGAATGAGAATTTGAGAATTGGTCCCAATTTTACATTATTTCAAAGTAGTATAATCATGCAGAGAATGTAAAAGAAATTAACCAGCCTAAAAAGTTATTGTGGCTTTGCAAATGGCTCACTAGTCCTTCCCATATCTTAGACTTGCCCAGTTGTATTATCTATAGGTTAAAGAAGTAGAATTGTAAATGTGCAGCTGGAGAGGATCTCAGAGGCTGGGGAGTTCAACACTCTCATTTCACAGATGAGGAAACTAAAACCAAGGGATGTTAAATGATTTGCTCCAGGTCAGCTAGGGAGGATTCGAACACAGCACCTTTGAGTCCAGACTTTTTCCACTGTCCTGTGCTATCCCCCTCTAATACTAGTGTTATAGTTTGCTTTTTTCATCCTTATTTGAAATATCACTAGTTTACAGCTGAATTTCTTTTAGACATCTTAATTCCTTCAAGGTCAAGTGAATTTATGTAACTAATATGAAAATAGAATGGCCCTAATAGCCAAAAGATAAGTGTTCAGTTCATATGATTAGAATTGACATATATTTAGAGTTGACAAATGCAGAAGTGACAAGTTCAATTGGCTCTACAAAGGTTTGTATTTTCCCTCCTGTTTTTTTTTCTATTAAAAAAATCATTGATACATTTTGTTTGTACACAACAACCAACTAAGCAGCCTTTTGTTTTAAATACATATTTTTATTTTATCAAATATTTCCCAATTACATGCAAAAAATTAACATTCGTTTTTTAAATGTTGAATTTCAAATTTTCTCCCTCCTTTTTGCCCCTCCCCCCTCCTCAAGAAGGCAAGCAATTTTAGGTCGATTATACATTTTTGTTTGCTTTTTTTTCTTTTTGAAAGGGGGAAGGTAGGGCAATTGGGGTTAAGTGACTTGCCCAAGGTAACACAGCTAGTTGTGTTAAGTGTCTGGGGCTGGATTTGAACTCAGATCCTCCTCACTTCAGGGCCAGTGCTCTATTCACTACACCACCTAGCAGCCTTATCATTATTTTTAGTTTGATTTTTTTTGTTGTTGTTTAAACAATTTTTAACATTTTTTCTTTTTTTTTTTTTTTTGGAGTGGGGAAAGCAGGGTGATTGGGGTTAAGTGACTTGCCCAAGGTCACATGGCTAGTAAGTGTTAAGTGTCTGAGGCTGGATTTGAACTCAGGTCCTCCTGACTCCAGGGCCAGTGCTCTATTCACTTGTGCCACCTACCCACCCCTGGATTATACATTTTCACCAAGAAAACAGTTTATTGATTATTCGTAGAAAGGAAGGATGGGTCTTTTACCTTTGGCAGTGTGGTACTAACCCTCATCATTATATTTAACCAGAGGTTTGGTTTTTTTTTAACCTCTCTGTATAGATTTTGACTCTCTTTACATTGTTTCATCTGTATTAAATACTGTTCTTTGACTCTGCTTTCTTCTTTCTATATCACTTCCTACAAGTCCTCATTTTTCACAGAGTTTTTCATATTAATCATATGAGCACCCTCACCCACCTCTCCAGTCAGCAGCCAGTTCTCACCTGCTTTACCTCCACAGAATTTCTCATAGGAGTCTCCTTCTCTCTACTCACACAGCCCCCATCTTAGTTCAAGGACTTCATTTATGTGACTAAGATGAAAATGACACAGTTCTAGTAGCCAGTAGACATGATCTTCTTGCCAAAACTACTGCATTAAAACTTCTAATTGGTCTTTTTGTATGCAATCTCTTTCCTTTCCAATTTTCTTGCATGGTCGCCAAATTGATGTCCCTAAAGTACAATTTTGACTCTGTTACTCCCCTGTTTAAGAAGATGGAAAGGCTCCCCGTTGCATCTGGATAGGATCTAGCTCATCTTTCCAAAATGATTCAAGGTACCTCTCCCACACACAGTATATCCCAGTCAAATAGGACTACTGTCTTTCCCCCATAACATGACACTCCTCATCTCATGCCTTGGTGCCTTTCCACAAGCTGCCCCTGCTCCTCACCTCAGTCTTTTGGAGTACTTAGCTACTTTCAAAATTCAGTTCAAGTTCTACCTAGCAAAGGTCTTTCCTTATCCCTCCAGATGTTAATAACCACCAGTCCCTGGAAATCAATTTGTATATATTTTGTATTTATTTATCAGTTCATAAGTTGTTACTCCCCAGTAGCATATAGACTCCTTGGGGATAAGAACTGATTTTGATTTCATTTTTCTGTCTCCAGAGCCTAGCATGGTGTCTGGCATAGTAAGTACTTAATAAATACATTGGATTGAATTATTTCTTACTATGCAATAAAGTTCTACAAACCATCATTTATCTAACCCTCCCCACCTGGTGTGTGTATATTTTATTTCCAACTTTCGATTATCACAATTAATGCTGCTATGAATATTTTATCCAACTGGATCTTTTCTTGTTGTCAGTAACTTCTTGAGATAGCTAAAATAGTGGTTTCTTTGGGCCAAAATAGATGAATAATTTGTTAACTTTTCTTGCAACATCCTGGTTTTCCAGAATGGTTAAACCATTTTACAAATTGGTCAGCAATGAAATAGCATGTCCATTTCCTAACAGTCTCTATATCACAATGTTTTTTCCATCTTTTCCCATATTTGCTAGCTTGAGAAATGTAAAGTAGTAGGTAAGGGTTGTTTTAATCCGCATTTCTCTGAACATCTTGAACTCCGCCCCCTCCAGGTGATTTTTTAATAGTGTTTGTATGTCTACACACAAACACATACATATCTTCTCTTGAAAACTATTTGTATCTCCTGACCACTTCTCTACTGAGGAAGGGCTTTTAATTTAAATTATATAGTTGTATCCATCCTAGATTTTCATTGTCAGACTTTTATCTGAGATATCTAATGCAAAGATTTTTTCTCAATCTGCATTGGGAAATTTTTTGAAAATTTTAGATGCATTGATTTTGTTTCCACAAAAACTTTTATATTTTATTTCCAAGGCTCTCTCTTTTATCTTTTATGATCTTTCTATTTCTGTCAACTTATGACTTTTCCCCACCCACAATTGTAAAAATCTATAATTTACCATCATCCTCTAGTTTTTTATGTTGTGATTTTTTTTATATAGAGGGTTTTGATCTCTTTTCACAGGGCAGTGAGATTTGGTTTGTGAAAGAAATCAACACCTTCTCTGTGAAGAAGAATCTATTATATATGTAAAGTACTTTGTAAACATTAAAGTACTATAATGCCAGCTTATACTGTTATTGTTATTATTCCTCTTATTATTTCACCTCCATGCTCAAAATGATCGTGTTTCTTGGGTATCAAGCTCAAAGAAACTGGAGTGGGTTTGCCATTTCCTTCTCTAATAGATTAAACTAAACAGAATTTCCCAGGATCATGACCCATAATGGCATGTTCAGATCTTCCTGACTCCAGGCCAGAGCTATAACCACTTAGCCACCTAGCCTCATCTCATAGCTAGCTAGGAACAGGTTTACTAAAATCATTATTGAATCATAGCATAGAAACACAAAGGTTTAGAACCAGAAGCAGCATTGGAAAGCATCTTTGAAAAAAAAAAAGTCCCCTTTTTTTTAAAGATGAGAAAACTCAAGGTCAGAGAAGTTAAGTGATTTTCCCAAGATCACTGGTGACTGAGCCAGAACCAGGATTCTGGGCAGGAAGAGCATCCATGTGATATATTAGGTCACATAACCTATACATCAGAGGTAGCAAGGTGAGAGTTCTTAAAGCACTGGGTCATATCTGACCCCAGAAAGTTATTAGCTGTTTGATCCTGGGCAAGTCACTCAACCTCTCTCTGTTTCATCAACTGTAAAATGGGGATAGGAACAGCATCTACCTTGTAGGGTTGTTGTGACAATCAAATAAGGTAATATTTGTAGATTGCTTAGTACAGTGCCTGATAGGATAGGCACTTAAATTTCCTTCCTTCCTCCCTTTTTTCCTCCCTTTTTTCCTCCCTTTTTTCCTTCCTTCCTTCCTTTCTTCCTTCCTTCCTTTCTCCTTCCCACCTTCTCTATCTCCCTCCCTCCTTCTCTTCCCTCCCTCCCTTCCTTTATACCTTCTTCTCTCTCTCCCTCCCTTCCTTCTTTCATTCTTTCCTTCCTTAAGGCAAACAGAAGTTAAGTGACTTACACAACTGTCCTGGATGAGGTCAAGTCACTGGTCCCAGGTGAACTATCTCTTAGTGTACTGAAAGAAGTAGTAGATGTCATTAATAAGCTTGTCTGCAATCTTGGGAAGATCATGATGAGTGGATGAGGTACAACAGGATTACTTTCACAAGGACAAATGTTCTGGTTTTCAAAAGACAGAAGAGAATGAATGTGCAAACTCTAGACCAATGAGTATGAATCCAATGCTTAGAAAAAATGAGAACATATTATTAAATGTATGATTAGCAAACTTCTGGAAAAAGAAGCTCACAAAGAGCCAGCATGACTATATCAAGAAAAGGTCATGCCACAGTGAGTTCATTTCTTTTTGACAGGTTGCTAGATTGGCCCAACAAGGGAATGATGTGGATAGTTTACTTAGATTTTAGCAAAGCATTTGACAAAGTCTAGCATGTCATTTTTGCAAGAAGGATGGAGGAAAGTGGGCTGGAGGACAGGAGAATAAGGGTGATTTGAATGACTGGAACCAAAGAGTAAGGTGATTTGGGTAGTTGGGCTCAAAGAGTAATCATTACTGGAACATAGATCTAGTAGTGCTGGAAAGGACCTCATTCAGTCAATTCCTTTAGTTTATATATGAAGAACCTGAGGCTCTGGGAGACCTGCCCAAGGTCAATCAGTTAATAAGTCAACAAGTCGAGTCAAGCCAAAAGCATCTATTAAGCACATACTAATGTGCTGGTCACTGTGCTAAATCCTGGGGATGAAAAGAAAGACAAAAGACAGTCCCTACTCTCAAGGAGCTCATGTCTAAGGTGAGGAAGCCACTAGACACAATTAACATAAATACAGAATACATTGGAGATAATGACAGAGAGAAGGCCCTAAGGTTAAAGAGGACTGGGCGAGTCCTTTTGCAAAGCCAGGAGGTGGAGAAAAGGAAGGAGAGGGTTCCAGACATGGGAGACATTCAGAGATTCTGGAACTGAGTGTCTTGTTCAAGGAAGCAGTGTCACCAGACTGAAGAGTTGTTTGTCTTTATTCTCAAAGAAGACCAATAATATTGTGAAGGTGCTGTCCTGACTTGCTTGAGAACTGGATTTTAGTGAGCTCTGAAAAGTCCTCAGCCTCACTCTCTCCTCAAGAGTCATCAAAATCCAGTGGCAAGATATGTGAGTTGACAGAGTAAGATGGAAGAAAACTGGGAAGGTAGGAGGGGGCAGGGTACAGGCAGCTAGGTGGCACAGTGGATAGAGTATCTGGCCTAGAGTCTGGAACTGCCTCAGTTTCCCCATCTGTAAAGTGTGTTGGAGAAGGAAATGGCAAACCACTCCAATATCCTTGCCAAGAAAACCCCAAATGAAATCAGGAAGAGTCAAACATGACTGAAAAATGACGACGACAACAACAAAACCCAGAGAATTTTTATATTGGATCTTGGAAGTGATAGGGAACTAATGGAAAGAAAGCTAATGCAATTTTTGGCTATATCATGAGATACATCCTGTCCAGGACTGGGGAGATGATATTCCCAATGTTCTCTGCCCTGGCCAGATTCTGTCTGTAGTATTCTGCCCAGTTATGGGCACCACATTTTAGGAAGGACATTGAGAAGGTAAAGAGAATGCCCCAGAGAGCAAGAAGGACCACAAAGGGAATTGAGACCATGTATATGAGGACTAGTTGAGGATATTCAGCAGGGAAAGGAGAAGATTCGGGTGGTGAGGCCTAATGGCTATCTCCAAGAATTGAAGGGAACTGAGTGAAAGAGGGAATAAACTTTTTCAGCTTGGCCCCAGAGGGTGTAACTAGAAGCAGTGTGTAGAAATTATAAAGATGAAGCTGTAGGCTTGATGTCAGGAAAAACTTCATAATAATAACAATTAGAGCCGTCCCAAAGTGGAATGAACTGTCCCCACCTCCAGGTTTTCAAGCGAAGGCTGAATGACCACTTTTCAAGTTTATTGGAGGAAGAATTCTTCTTTAAGGTTGGACCAGAGAGCCTTTGAGGTCCCTTGCAAATGTGATCTATCTCCTGGCTCCCATTTTTATACCCTTTCTATTACATGATAGAATCACTGGGGGTGGGTGAAGGGTGTTAAGTGGAGATGGTCTTGAACAAGACCAACAGAACCATAGTAAGGGTGCCTTCTGGGTGGGATGGTAGGATGCTGGTTGCCAGCCAAGTTGGTTGATTTTATATCTAAACCCCTGGCAATGCTTTTGATTCACATGGTGTGCCAAGGGGGAAAGTGGTCAAGAACATTGGGCTAAATGCTTTGGACAGAACCACCATACTTCTACATCCTTTCTTGTTGGGTCTACAGCACTCCTTACCAGCTGCCTTCCACCTTCCCTAGGTGAAGTCACAGGTTACTTCAGGAGTGCCAGAGTCCCCCCCTTCCACCTGGGTTTTGAGTACAAGAAAAAAAAGAAAGCTGTCTCAAGTTGAATGATCCCAGGGTACCAGGATACCTAGGCCTATGGGGTCTTCATTCTATTTCACCATAAAATAGGCTCATAGAAACATAAATATATAGCCGGAAGGCACCTCAGAAGTCATGAAGTCCAAACCTTTCATTTTACAGGTGAGGAAACTGAGGCCCAGAGTAGGAAGTGACTTGCCCAGGGTCACACAGCTTGAAAGTGTCAGGGAAAAAGTTGAACACAGATCTAACTCCACATCCAGTGCCCTATCCACTATACTTGAGAGGTTTTTTTCTTTTTTCTCAGAGGAGAGAGAGGAAGAGAGCGAGGAAGGGAGAGAGTGAGGAAGAGAGAGAGGGAGGGAGAAAAGGGGGAAGAAAAAGGGAGAGAGAAAGAAGAGAGAGAGAGAGGGAAAGAGAAAGAGAGGGAGAGAGAGAAGGAGAGATCCCACTAGTTGCATATTTCACCATGTCCAGACAAACTATAGCCATATCCTGGAATCCAATTAGGGATCACAACAATCCAGTTCTGAGAGTGAGTGGATTTTATAAATGGCAAAACATGAGTAAAATCACTAAGCTTTAGCTTGTAAATTCTGTTCTTGTTGTTAACTAGTTCTGGGTTGCTTTTTTTTAAAACCACAATTTGATACCTGAAAAAAGTTTGCTTTCAGCTTTTTAATTTTGTTTGGTTTTAGGATTAGAGATGTGAACACTAATGACAACAGTTAACATTTATATAGCACTTTCTGGTTCTCAAAGGGCTCTTGTACATGATCTCATCTGATTCCAATAAGTCTTTGAGGGAAGTGCCATAGATAACATCGTCCTCATTGTTCAAATGTGGAAGCTGTGTCCCAGAAAGGTTAAGTGATTTGATCATGGCCATATATGTTTAAAGAAATAATAAATAAATATCAAAAGCAAGAAATGAATCCAGGCATCTTCTGACTTCCCCCAGAATTCCCATGTTAAATGTTGCCTGCGCATTTAATAGCCATTAAATAGAGTTCTGATACACATACAACAGCAACTTAATTGAATTTCCAAGAAGGCAATCAATAGAACAATATGAAAAACCATCAACCTTTGCTCCCCATGACCATCCTTAGGTACGATAACTCATGTGAGGCACTAGAATGATCAAGAGCCCTTGTCATCTCTCTTGTGGGGAACCCCATAATCTTTATTCATTGTTGGCTTCTGCACAGGAAGCAGACCCCGAAATTCTAAGAAATCTTAAAATGAAAGCTTCTATTTTTTTTTTTTGCACTGTTCCCCATGTCCCTATCTTTGAGCTCAAATTGCTAGGAAAAGAAAAACCAGCATGGCCCAAATCCCTTAAGCCCCTAATCATCTCTAATCCTAAACTTGAATAAACAGAGAGGTCTTGTACCTTGCTCAGAAAACCAATACATTTGAACTCCAGTGGGGGGAAAATGGTAAATAGCAGAGCTGGTAGGATCAGGTAGGTTACCCACCACTGGATAACCCTTTT
Source organism: Petaurus breviceps papuanus (assembly GCF_028583685.1). NCBI lineage: Eukaryota > Metazoa > Chordata > Mammalia > Diprotodontia > Petauridae > Petaurus > Petaurus breviceps. Next base: position 62,025,269 of record NW_027187419.1, read on the forward strand.
ATCAGTACGGCAGGCCCCTGGGAGCCACCTGGAGAGCAGCCCCCTCTCCTGCACAGTCTCACTGTCTCTCCCGTGACTTTGCCAAGAGTATGAGTTGTTTTTACAGTGATTCTTCTGAGCTTTGGTTCCTATCAGGTAGGACACTGGAAATGCCTGAGATGACCTTGGATGACACCCCTTGGTGTCCAAGATCAGAGCTACCTGTACCAAAGGCCCCAGCAGCTGGAGGTCAAAGGCTGAACTCACTTGAGCCAGCCTTGAGATCTTTCAATTTCTTTTAATCTCTTACCCAGGGCCCAGTGAGTTGGTTACTTCTTTTAGGACTAACTATATGATGGCAGGTACAGGAAGTTTATTAATGAAAAAGGTGAGTCTTCAGTGAAGTTTCTTCTACTCAGATGACTTCTATGGTAAATAAGGAAAGAAAAATTAGATCCACCAAGGGAAAAAAAAGCCTTTTCCCTGCTTGATTCTTAGTGAGCATGAGAAAGAGAGGGAGTAGAGAGAGAGGAAGAGAGAGAGAGAGAGAGAGAGAGAGAGAGAGAGAGAGAGAGAGAGAGAGAGAGAGAGAGAGAGAAATGGAGGGAGGAAGAGAAAGAGGAGGGAAAGAAAAGAAGAGAGGGAGGAAGGGAAAGAGAGAGGAAGAAGGGAGAGAATAAAGAAGAATGAGAAAGGGAGAGAGAGAGAAGGAGCAGGGAGAGCTGGTGACACAGTGGATAGAGTGCACTGGATTTAGAATAAGGAAGACCTGAGTTCAAATCCAGACTCAGATGCTTCTTTGTAACCCTGGGCAAGTAATTTAGCCTCAGTTTTCTCATCTGTAAAATGGAAATCATAATAGCACCTACTTCATAGCGTTCTTGAGAAGACCAAATAAGGTAATGCATGCAAGCACTATGCAGAGCTTAAAATGCTATTTAACGTAGCCTGTTATTCCTGACCTTCTTGACATGGTCTAATTTCATTCAAACCCTGCCCTGACACTCTGTAGACGTGCCACATAGTTTCCATTAAGCTAAATACCATTTTAGGCTGCTTTGCCTGGTTTTTCATTTCGACTAGGATAGATTTTAAAGGAATTCTTCCTATGCCCCACAAGCACAGCCTCCGATTGCTGGCAATCACAGACTGAGGTGTGGATGGATTCTTGGGGCATCGTCCACTCCCTCTCATTTTTCTTCTGAGATATCTGCCCTTGGGAGATTAATTTGTCACAGCTCCTGAATTGCTTTAGGATTTGAATTAGAGAGTGAATTATTGAGGTGTTTGACCTAGCTCCAATAGCTTTAGGGCACCAGTGTGTTTGAATAGACTGAAAGAAATAGGCAAGTGATAAGAGGTCAAGGGTAAGAGGGAACCAGGATAGCGTGGCTAGATTCATGGAACTCGCCCAATGTCTTCTCCTGCCAAACCTCTTAGAATCACAGCCAGCATTGGCACAGCATGTCAAGGTTTGCAAAGCACTTTACAAACATGATCTCGTTTGATCTTTTCAACAACTCTGAGAGATAAGTACCATTACTATCCTCTCTTCACAGATGAGGAGACTGAGGCAGAGGGTGCAGTGACTTGTCCAGTGTCTCACAGCTAGTAAGTGTCTGAGGCAGGATTTGAACCTAGCTACCCCTAACTCCAGATCTAGCACTCTATTCACTGCACCATCTAGATGCCTTTATCCTTAATCTCCTAATTAATATCCTTAATCATCCTAGCAGGGCGACTGACACATTTTACATGTGTAATAAGAACTTCAAAGAAAACAGCTATTGAGAAGTAGCAAAATTAATTCATTCTTCCTATGAGTAAAGAAATGGTCAGGAACTGAGAAGTAATGAATGGATAAGAGCACTGGCCCTGGAGTCAGGAGGACCTGAATTCAAATCCAGCCTCAGACACTTGCTAGCTGTGGGACCCTGGGCAAATCGAAGAAAGAGGAGAAGAAGGATGAGAAAGAGAAGGAGGAGGAAGAGAAAAAGGAGAGGGAGGAGGAAAAAACAGAAGCAGAGAAGCAGAAGACTCCAAGTTCTGTGCTCTGTGTACCACATTCTTCAGCAGGAATCTCTTCAATGAAATCAGGTCTAGTACTCCCCCCCCCCCAAAAAAAAGCAAGGATGGGCAGGAGATCTTGTCATGAAAAACTTAGATCCTCCTTTGGAGGTGAATTATTAGTATCCTGAATAGGATGTGTTGGAAATGGAACCGGTAGCTGTGTAATGGGGAGAGGGGGAGTAGCTGAGTATAAAGACGAGCCGTGAAATAGTGATATGAGCTGTGCTGAGGTCAATGAGGGATGACTTTTTTCTCTACTGCTAAAATCACAGGTCACTGGTCCTGCTGTTTGTACTGCGGAGATTATGTAAGGAATTTCGATGCAGTACCGGCTAGTGCTGGTAGATGGAGCTATGCTTTGCTTCTGAATCCTAGGACAGACTAACCTGGGAAGCTTGTGAGAACAGAATCCTTGGCACCCCATCCATAGGGCGTCCATCTACCTTGCTCTTTACTACAGCTGGCACACAGATCTGCCTGTTTTCCATCAGCTAAGTGGGATCAGACTGTGCTTTTTGGAAAGAACAAATGAGGTGGGACTCCTTCCTAAGGAGCTGGTGCATTTACAAGGAAGTGAGCCCACACTCACTCTCTTCTAAAAAAGTCTTTTGAGGGAGAGGGAAGGAATTCCAGATGTAATGTTTTCCTTAGACCCTATTTGTAGTTTCTATAACATAAGGAGGAAATTCTCTTTGTTGTTGTTGAATTGTTTCAGTGATGTCTGACTCTTCATGACCCCGTTTGGTTTTCTTTCTGATCTTAACTTTTTTTTTTGCACTTTGGGGAGCCCAGATTTTAAACTTATTCCACTTTGAGATGGATAGGAAACTCACAATTCCTCTTTGCCTTCAACCAAGTAGCCAAATCATGGAAATCTTGAGTCACAACTGTTTTTATAACGTTATCATTTTCAGAAAACTCAGGTTTACATGAGTAAATTGCACTCATGTACCACCATTTGCACAAACTCTTTTGTAAAACACTATAGAGATAGATAGCAGAAGACCACAAGCAGTCTCATAAAACACAGGTCCAGACCCTTCCCCAACCCTCTAAAAAAAGCACGGCCTTGTACAATGTGTGATTCTACAATAGTTCTTGAATGAATCATCAAGCCACTGACTATAGGAAAAAATAGAGGCAATTTTTTTTTATAAAATCAAGAAAGGGGATGTGGGAAAAATTGCAGGTCTTTTGGTTTCTTTTTATCAGGCTGTCTAGTGTTTCTATGCAGTTTGTACAGCTATATGTCTTTATAGAAGAGCTTTTTAGTTGTGACATTGGCTCCAAGAGACCTAAGGGATGTTTAGAAGCCTGAATTTTGCACTGGCTACTAAAAATTCCTGAAGCTTCTGCCATCCATGGTTTGATAAGCTAATGCTGACTGTCAGGTGAAATGTGAAATAAATTTAATATTTCTTCTAAGAAAAGAGTACTTTCTTTAAAACTGTGTAAGCTAAAAATGGTGGAATTTTTCAATTGAGGGTGAGGGATTGAATATTTGATCCATGTGAGGACCATATTGGTCAGATATTTTTTAGTATCTCCACCTCATAAGCTTTACTAAAGCATTTGACCTCTAAATATCCCTCAGGGGTGAGGAACCTTCAGTGGCATTCTAGGTCCTTGGTATGGCCTTTTGACTGAGTCCAAGTTTTGCACAACGAATCCTTTTAATAGGGGGATTTGTTCTCTGAAGTTTGAATTCAGTCAAAGGCTGCACTTGAGGCCGCAGGTTCCCACCCCTGAAATTTAGGTAATCTAATATGAAATTGACTCTATCTGTACAGATAAGGAGTGACTAATTATTGATGTGGAAATCTGGGTTCTGTGAATTCTTAGTAGTGTTTTTATCTTTTCCAATTACAGGTAAAAACAATTTAAAATATTCCATTTTTTTTTGGAGGGGGAAAGGCAAGGTGCTCAAGGTTACACAGCTAGTAAGTGTGTCAAGTGTCTGAGGTAGAATTTGGACTCAGGTCCTTCTAACTCCAGGGCCAGTACTCTGTTCACTGCACCACCTAGCTGCCCCTAACAATTCTATTTATTTATTTGCTTTTTGTAGGGCAATTGGTGTTAAGTGACTTGCCCAAAGTCACACGACTAGTAAATGAACAATTCTTTTTAAACAAAATTTTGAGTTCCAAATTTTCTTCCTCCCTACCTCTTCCTCCCTGAGAGAACAAGCAACATAACATAGGTTATATTTGTACAATCATATAAAACATATTTCCATATTAGTCATGTTGTGAAAGAAGAAACAGAAAAAAAGGGAAAAAAACCTCTGTGAACTTTAAAAAAAATATTTCGATAACTATATTTCAATATTATTGGTTTGTTTGTAATCTTATACATTCTATTTTATGCATTTAAAAACAATGGATGGGGGTACATGGGCTGTAAAATGCACATGAGAAGGGGTACATGGGCTTTACTAGACTGCCAAGGGGTCCATGACACACAAAAACACATAAGAACCCCTGCACTAATCAGTCAATGAGTCAACAAGCATTGATTCAGCACCCACTATGCATCAGACATTGTGCTGAGCCCTGGACTACTTAGAGCAAAGCTTAAAATCAACATCAAATTAGAATAAAGGCTAACTCTGAGAAGAAAACATGGTAAACAACGACTGCAGCCTCAGCCTGGCCTAAGCAAATGAATCATCAGTGTGCAATAAAGGGGGAAATGAAAAGGCAAAAGTACTGACCTTCATTATCATCACTTCCTTCAAAGGTTTATTTAACTTGTAAAATATTTACCGGGATTGAAAGGTAGCTGACATTTACATAGCACTTTAAGGTATTCAAAGCACTTTCCAATGTTAACTCTTTTGGTCCTTGAAGCAAGCCTGGGAGCTCTATTTTGCAGATGAGGAAACTGAGGCAGTCAGAGGTTAGCTAATTTGCCATGCTTCACATAGCTAGTAAGTGGTCTGTCTGAAGCCAGATTTCTATTCAGGTCTTCCTAATTCTAGACCTTAGGCTCTGTCTACTATACTACCTAACCTTAGCCAAGAACTACTTTGACTAAGAATTGCCTTGGGCAACAAGCATATACCATCTTGTCAAAGGGGAAGAGATGATACCCAAAGACAACATGGGTTTTGAATTCAAACTCATTTTAAAAATTAATTTTAAAAAATTTTAGTGATCACTTTTGCTTTTATGTCACCTTCATTTCTGAATATATTCCTCCCTTCCTCCCTATCCAGCAAACCATATCCCTTGTAGCAAGAATGAAAAAAGAAGAGCTCAACAAAATCAGTCAACACACCAGCCAGGATTGACAGCATATGCAATGTTCCACCCATAATAGTCCATCTCTAAAAATAACACATAGAGTGTATATTGTTTTCCTGGTTCTGTTTACTCTTCATCAGTTCCTATAAGACTTCTCATGTCTCTCTGAATTCTTTGTATTCATTGTTTCTTAGGTTGTTGCTGTTGGTCAGTCTGTCCAACTCTTCATGACCCCATTTGGGGTTTTCTTGGCAAGGATACTAGAGTGGATTGCCACTTCCTTATCAAGCTCATTTTACAGATGAAGAAACTGAGGCAAACCGGCTTGAGGGACTTGTTTGGGATCACACAGCTAGTAAGTATCTGAGGACAGATTTGAACTCAGGTCTCCCTGATGCCAGGCCTGATGCTTTATCCTCTTAACCATCACTAGTTGCCCATCATTTCTTATAGCACAAAGATATTCCACTACACTCATGTATCACCATTTGTAAAACACTACAGAGAAGAATAGCAGAAGACTACAAGAAGTATCACCTCAACCTGAGTTCAAATCCGGCCTCAGACACTTAACACTTACTAGCTGTGTGACCTTAGGCAAGTCACTTAACCCCAATTGCTCTGCCCTCCAAAAAGCAAAAAATAAAAAGTATCACCTCATAAAACACAGATCCAAACCTTATACCCACCCCTTCCAAAAAAATCACGGCCTTGCACTAAGCACTGAGGACAAAAAGACAGAAAGAAAATAATCTCTGTACTCAAGGAGTTTATATTCTCTTGTGGTTTGGAGGAAAGAGAAGATAAAATCCTTTAACAAATAAAGTTAATACAAAGACAGGTAAGAAATGAGAAAACACTAGCAGGTAGAGGAATTGGGGAAGGCTTCACAGAAGAGATGGCACCCAAGTTGAACACTGAAGGCAGATGAGGATTCTGAATGGATCCAGTGAGGAGGAAGGCCTGCGGAACAGTTTATGTGAATGTACAGAGTGAGGAGATAGAGTACAGGGCTTGAAGAATGGCTAGTAGTCCTGTTTGGCTGGAATGTAGGGTTTATGAAAGGAATTTGCATGAAATAATATTTTAACTGTAAACATTATTCATTATTTTTCGATTATATATAAAGATAATTTTCAAAATTCATTTTTATAAGATTTTTAGTTCCATATTTTTCTCTCTACCTCCTCTCCCCCCTTCCCAAGACAGCAAGCAATCTAATATAGTTTATACACATGCAATCATGTAAAATCTTTTTCCACTTTAGTCACTTTGTGAAAGAAGAAACAGAACAAAAGGAAACAAACATGAAAAAAATAAGAAAAGGTAAAATAGTGTGATTTTATCTGCATTCAAACTCCATCAGTTCTTTTTCTGTGTTTGGATAGTATTTTTCATCATAAGTCTTTTGGAATTGTCTTGGATCATTGTATTGCTGAGAAGAGCTAAGTCTATCAAAGTAGATCATCATACAATATTGCTGTTACTGTGTACAATTTTCTCCTGGTTCTTTTCACTTCACTCAGCATCAGTTCATCTAAGTCTTTCTAGGTTTTTCTGAAATCTGCCTGCTCAGAATTTCTTATAGCACAATAGCCTTCCATTACATTCATATGCCACAACTTTTTCAGTCATTCACCAATTGATGGGCATTCCCTCAATTTCCAGTTCTTTGTCACCACAAAAGCAACTTCTATAAATATTTTTGTACATGTAGGTCCTTTAGCATGAAATAATATTGGAAAGATCAGTAGGAGTCAGATTGTGGTAGACAATGTGGAGCCAATGCATGTTTTTGAGCAGGGTAGCAAAATGGCCATAACAACTTTCAAATTATATAATTGGACACCCAGTCTGTAGCCATTATGTGGAAAATTCAAAATGTCAGCACACCGCATTGAACTGTTACTAGAATGTTCAGCTTTCATATGTTCAGACCCTAGAACAGATTCAGCAGAAATAAGGAAAATATAGCCAGGCTTACATTTGGAGAAAAGGTAATCACTTGAGACACATTTTGGTATAGTGGATAGAGAGCTGGCCTCAAAATCAAGAAGACCTGGGTTTGAATCCCACCTCTGGAATAACAGGTTGTCCAAAAGTCTTAGTGGAGTTACAAGCTGAAATAGTTCTGGAGAAGACTGAGTCCAACCTCCCACTCAGTTCAGGAATATCCCTATCAGGTGATCATCCAGTCTCTGCTCCCACACTTCCAGTGATATAGATCTTATTACCTAAAAAGAAAGCCCATTCCAATTGTTAGATAGTTCTGTTTTATCCTGAGTCAAAATCTGCCTCCTTATTGCTTGCAATCCAAAGATTTCCTTCAGTACAATTTATTCTTTCAAGCATAAGGCCTACTTTACAATACTGTGAGGTACTTATTTAGTAATGTAATGTTAATGGATTGAAGATCTTCCCAGCCCATTAATAGGTATGGATCCCATTAAGGGAAGCTTGCTTAGGGGAGGCTTGCTTATTGGAAGGCTTTTACACCTTTTGGAATTTCTAATTACTCACTGAGTCAGGAGGGCTGTGATGCCTTCTGGCTCTGAAAAGTGTGTATATATATATACTCTGAGTTGGTATTTTGCTTTGGGGGCTCACTTATGAGAAGGATCTTGTTATTCCCTGGTTGAGATTCTGAGTGGCCCTATGTTCAGAGCTCCCTGACTACTCAGATGTAAAGGCTCATCCAAGGATGTATGTAAAGTGTATAGTTGATTCAGGAAGTCAGAGCCCTTTATTTCTCTGCTTGTATTGTCTCTGAAGTTCAGGGCGCTGACTTTTCACCTGAACTAGTGAATGTAATTTAAAAAGATTGTTGACCCCTTTAACAGTTATCTTTCCTAATAAAGCAGATCTAAAGAACCTGTGCTAGCAGCTGTCCTGGGTATACCAGTGTGGTTGCTGCTACAAGTGATGCAGTGGGAAAAATACCAGCCATAGGACCAGGAGACCTGGATTAGAGCACCACCTCTAACACCTCAGGCAAGTCATATCAGGCAGTCGTCAACTAGCAAGCCCAATTTATTGTGAATCTGTGATATTTGAGGCAGTTGCTAAGTGCTGGGAATACAAAGAAAGCCTCCTCCCAAAGTCTCCCTTCAAAGAGCTCACATTTGAAGTATATGCACCCAAGAC
>NW_027187419.1:62033716-62062113 GCF_028583685.1 Petaurus breviceps papuanus
AGGGAGACTTAGGAGTGGACCCTATAGAAGGTGAGCTTTGAGTTGAGTCTTGAAGGAAGCCAGGGAGTCTAAGAGGAAGAGGGGCAGGGGGAAACATAGTCTAGGAATGGGGTACGGTCAGGGTGGAAGCATGAAGACAGGAGGGCTGGGTTTGAGCGGTTGGAAGTGATCTGAGTCATAGAGTTTGTAAATGAGAGTAAGGTGTGTGTAAGAAAATGTCACACAAGACTTTTTATTTGATTATAAAGTGACTAAGGAGCAAGTGGAGCCCATTGAGCAGAGAAATAATGTAGTCAGACATACACTTGAGAAAAGTCATCTTTGTGGGTAAGGGGAGAGTGAATTCAAGTGAAGAGAGATTTGAAATAGGGATACTAATTAGAAGGGTATGTCTGAAAGGTAGAGCCAAGGTGATGGGTAGCAGGAAGCAGTACAATGAGCTCCTCTCCCCCTCAACCCTTCCAAATAGACCTAGAAAAGGCACCAGACTGAATTTTGATGGGGAAATACAATGAAAAGCCAAAGTGAGTCATTTTTCCAGCCTAGGTCAGCATAGGGAAAGAGACAGAGAGGTCTATGGACACTGGGGATGGGATCTGGCCAGGAGCACAATTCCTTCCCCCCACTGCATTACATAGGGAGAGACTGAGTACCAGGGCAAGAGAAGGTTCCAAACCCATATTGTGGCACTCCCAAGACACATAAACATTAGGGCACCTCTATGGGAACAGGTGCCAATGGGTAGCTCTGTTGCCACTACCAGTTCCAAGTTACAGATCCAGGGAGGACTTTGGAAAAAATGTGCTTCTGGTGATAGCATTCCTTGGTCAATGTACTGATAAGAAGAAAATTCAGAAGAAGCTCTGGCATAGGTCAGAACTGCCAGGAACAGAGTAGGGTATCCATTCAGCTTCTAATTCAGTCTGAACCATAGAGGAATAACCAGTGCAAGAGTCACAGACCCAACAGAAGCTTGAATATTACTTCAGAATATTACTCTGAACCAGCAGAATATGGTTGTTAACCAGTTGGCTGCTAGGGGCTTAGTTAAGCAGCAATCTGCTGTTTCTAAACCCAAACTTAGGAACTTGTAGAACTCAGACCAGGGGAGCAGCCATCAGACTTTGCCCTGGATCAGATCACTTTAAGAGCTCTATAAGTTGGCAGGTGCCCATCCTGAGCTGTCCTTGAGGTCCTGGAGTAACACTACACTCAGTACCACAGGAAAGCAACAAGACTGGTCCAGAAGTTTGCATAGCTCAGTCCTGATGTCATGTCCAAAGTCAGGAAATAAGCTGGAAGAATGAGCAAATAAAAAAGAATCTCACCACAAGAAGCTATTAGGTTAACAGGGGCACTCAAGACACAAACCCCAAAGAAGAGAATGATTCCAAAATATCTAAAAGCAAAACCCCAAAGGACAACACAGCCTTGGTGCAAATTCAGCTAAAATTCTTATAAAAGATGAAGCAAAAGTTTTTAAAAGTTAAAAATGTTTTATCAATGAAATAAAAGTGCTAGAAGAAAAAATTGGAAGAGAAATGAAAGCTATGGAAGAAAAAAATAGAAAGGGGATTAATACCTTGGCACAAATGATACAAAAGTTTACCCATGCAATAAATTCCCTGAAAACGAGAATGGATCAAATAGAAGCCAATGACTCCATGAGACAAGAAAGATTAAGACAAAGTCAAAAGATGGAAAAAAATAGAAGAAAGTGTAAAACATCTCATAGCAATAAGAAAAGAGACCAAGGAGAGATAATTTAAGAATCATTGCTTGAACACTGTGATCATAAAAAAGAGCCTAGACATCAATCACATTTCAAGAAATGTTAAAAGAAAACTGCTCAGAACTCTTAGAACCAAAAGGCAAAGAGGAAATAGAAAGATCTGACCACCTCCTAAAAGAAATCCCAAAATGAAAACTCTCAGGAATAATATAGCCCTAAATCCAGAGAAACATAAAAAGGTAAACACAAGTGAACAATCATAAAGAAATAAATGAAGATAAACCACTTCTGTTTGGACATGGGGAGATGATTCACAAGTCCTCTCTGAAGCCTATCATCATCATGGGTCATGGAGTCTAACTGGAAAAGGCCTAGGAGTGGTTCTGTTATGTCTTGATGGTCTTAAGAGAAGAACACAAAAATGGGAAGAGGAATACACTGGGAGTAGGAGGAAAGAAAAGGAAGGTTAGGGGAAATTATCGCATATAATCAGGGAGTTCTGGTAGATATTGATACAAACAAGGGGGAGGGAGGGAAGCATCTGACACAAGAACCTTACTCTCATCTGAACTAGTCAAAGGAGGAAAGAATGAAAACACACACACACATTCATACACAGACACACACACTAGTACAAAAATTCATTTCACTCTATGGGGAAGAGAGGGAGGAAGAAGAGGGAATTAAAAGGGGAGTAGATTAAGGGAGGAATTAATCCTAAACAAAACAAACTCGTTATTCAGTTATGTCTCACTATTTAATCACTTAACCCTGTTTGCCTCAGTTTCCTCACCTGTAAAGTGCACAGGTAGGTGGCACAGTAGATAGAGTGCCAGGCCTGGAGTTAGGAATTCTCATCTTCCTGAGTTCAACTCTGGGCTTAGACACTTACTAGCTGTGTGAACCCTGGGCAGGTCACTTAACCTATTCATCTCAGTTCCTCATTTGAAAAATGAGCTGGAGAAAGAAATGGCAAACCACTCTAGTATCTCTGCCAAGAAAACCCCAAAAGGGGTCATGAAGAATTGGACACAACTGAAAACAACAACAAGAAAATAATGTATTGACTAAAATCACATCCTGGGAATGTGTGCTGAATCTGGGGAAGCCATCCAGGGACTGCTGTCAAGGTTTTTGATCCTGTCATATGTAAATCCCAGACAAATTCCAGATCTCCACAGTTCCACAACATCAAAAATATGCTGATAATTTTACGATGTAACTTTGAAGTTTTACCAATAACTTTGAGATTGATTTGGATATGTTAATGAACTAATACCAAGATGGCACAAATCTTGGTTGGTCTGTTCCCCCCCAAAAATCCTTTAAAAATGAAACCTCAAACTCCTGCCCCCTGAGTACTCTCCCATCTCCACCAGCTCCATGCTGCCTAGTGCTCCCAGATCTAATCCATGGTTACATGAGTGATATTCTCCATCTCTCCCCATCCTCTTCCCCATGCTGCCTACCTCCCTTCCCCAGCCCATTCCCTAGTCCAGCTGTCTACCTCTGTACCCCTTTCACCACTTATCTGTGCCTCTGTGTTTATTTAAGTGTGATTGCTGCTCTGTTTCTTGATGCCAAGCATATTCTCTCCCAGCAAGTACCCAAAGAACCAGGTCTGCCTGCCCCCATTTAATAATTTCATAAATTAATTATCAATTCAGTGGAATTTGAGCTGAATCTTGAAGGAAGCCAGGTGAGGAGGGAAAGCATTCCAGGCATGAGGGAGAACCCATGAAAGGGGAGAAATGGAGTGCCACATGTGAGACATAGTACAGAGATCTCAAGCTCAGGTGATTTCAGGGATGGTAATAGGAAAGTTTCAAAGAAGGGAGGGGTAAGGGGAAGAAGATGAGTTTCATACAGGACGAAGTGGGACATTCCAGATGTCCAACAGGCAGTTAGGATATGCATGATTGCTTCTCAGTAGAGTTATTGTAGTTGTGTGTCCTTTGTTCTCGAAGAGGACCATGCCATCAGGAAGGTGATGCCATGACTTGCAAGTGAATTGGATTTAAGTGAGGCAGAGAGAGCTGTGTAAGGACAGCAGTCTCACTTTTTCCCCTGAAGCCATCTGGGGCCAGTGGCAAGATATAGATCAGGATGGTCCTGTAAGAATAATCTCAGTAGAGGGACCAGGGTTAGATACCTAGATCTGGGAATCATCAGTATAAATCATCAGTATAAAGGGAGCTAAGGATATCACCATGTAAGAAAGAATAGAGTGAAAAGAAAAAGGATCCAGAACAGGACCTTTGTTCTTCATTCCTGGAAACCTCAGTTTATATATCTATGAAATAGAGATAACAATATCTGTAGTACCTACCTCACATGGTTGCCATGAGAACTAACTTGACGTAATATCAGAGCTGTAGCTATCATTGCCATGTTTCACGTTGCCTTGGCACCATTTTAATAAAATGATCCATTTTAAATAATCCAATCCAAGTCTATTTCTTTCCTTCTTTCATGAGGGAGACAAGATTCCTTCCATCTGAGCCCCAGCCTACTATTGCTTGGCCCCAGTATGAAAATATGAAAATATCCCTCCTTGCAGCCGGGTGAACTCTAGCTCGGTATTCCTTGCTTAGTCTCACAATGCCTTGCTCAGTTCCGAGGGGCTCTTGATGCCAATCTTTTAGGAGAGAGCTCCAAACTTCTTTCATCTCCTCAAGCTTTCAAGCTTCCTCATGCTTTTCAAACCACAGTTTGTTTGGGTTTTTTCCTACAAAGCTCCTATAGTTCATAATTAGTCCCCTCCCCTAAGAGTCGGGGTTTCTAATCTCCCACCCTGACCTGCCAACTCTGCTCCCAGGAGCAGCCCTCCCACCAGGAGGTCACATACCACAAGTACACATTTTCTGACTTCACTGTTTTAGGACAAATATTAACATTAATATTACCTACTTAGAAACTCAAATGGATCCCAGATCCCATTGATTCATGTGGTTATTCACTCTGCTAGTGAAAGTCATAATCCTGCTACATAAATATTACCATATCTAAAACCCAAGTTTATATTTATATTACTCATGTCAGTTAGGGTTCATTTCTTCATTCACTAAGCATTTATTAAAAACCTACTACATCACTTCAAGATTTCAAATTATATGATAAAAGACTTCTGGTATTGGTTTAAAATATAGGTCAATGGTCAGACACTTAACACAAAAACTAGCTGTGTGACCTTGGGCAAATCACTTAATCCCCAATTGCCCTAACTTCACCCTCCAAAAAGCAAAAAAAAAAAATTTAATTTAATTTAAAAATTATAGGTCAATGGAACAGACTAGACAAGGGAGAATCAATCAATAAACATCTATTAAGTGCCTACTGTGTGCTAGTCACTGTGATAAGTACTGGAGACACTATAAAGAGATAAAGGACAGTCTTTGCCCTCAAGGCATTTGACATCTAATGAAGGAGACAACAAACAAACAAACATATACAAAGCTAGCTACATACCCGACAAGTAGGAAGTTATAAAGAGAGGGAAGGCAGAATTAAGAAGGGTTGGGGAAAATGACAAGTTAAAGAAGGGATTTTAGCTGGAATTTAAAGGAACTCAGGGAAATTGGGAAGTAAAGCAGAGGAGAGAGAGCATTCCAGGCATGGGGTGGGGCTGGGGGAGGCAGGGGAAGAAGGGGGAGGTAGCCAGAGAAAATGCCAGGAGTCAACAGGTGGAGGATCTTGTTTGTGGAACACTGAGCAGAGATCAGTGTCACTGGATCGAAGAGTGCACAGTATGGTAGTAAGAAGAGTAAAAAAGCAGGATGGAGAAAGGCAGGGAGAAAGGGGAGGCACCTATTGTTAATGGTCTCTTCCAGAAGTTTAGCAAAAAGGAGCAGAAGATATATAGAGTAATAATTAGCAAGAATGGGATGGAACTCAATAACTCAGTGTTTGATAAACCAGAAAACAAATTACTTAGGAAAGAATTCCTTGTTTGATAAAAACTACTGGGAAAACAGGAAATCAGCCTGGCAGAAATTAGGCTTAGATCAGTACCCTACACCATATTCCATACTGCATTTTAAATGGATATATGACCTTAATATTAAAGGTCAACTATAAAAAATCAGAAGAAAAGCAGATTGTTTATATCTATGAGTAGGAGATGCACTCATAACAAAACAAAGGACAGAGGCAATTACAGAAAATAAAATAGATACTTGGTTATGTGAAAGTGAAAGGCTTCTGCACAAAATAAATGCATCTAGAATAAGAGGAGAAGCAAATGAATAGTAAAAACCTTCATATTAATTTCTCTGATAAGGATTTGGTATCTAAGATAATAAAAAAGTTAACAGATGTATATATACACAACCAAAAGCCATGTAACCAATATAAATGGTCAAAGGATCTCAATAATCAGTTCTCAAAAAGATGAATTTCAAACTATTAAAAACCATTTGAAAGAAAATTCCAAATCACTAGTAATAAAAGAAATACACATCAAAACCATTGTGAAGTTTCGTTTCACACCTTATAGATAGGAAATAGTCAATGTTGGAGGGGTTGTTATGAATTACGTATACTAGTGTATTGTTAGTAGAGTTGTAAATCAGCACAAATATTTTGAAAAACAATTTGGAATTATGCAAATAAAGTGACTAAGATGTTAATACCCTCTGACCCTGAGAATTCATTACACCGAGTAGGTCATTGACAAGAAGAAGGTTACTATATACACTAAAATATTTATAGTAAAACTTTTTGATAACAAAGAATTAGAAACAAGGAAGATGCCATTGACTGATGAATAGCTAAACAAATTGTAGTATATGAATGTGATGGAATATTACTATGCTGTACAAAATGACAAAAATGATGAATACAGAGAAAAATGAGTGAAGTAAGCAGAGCCAAGAATACAGTATATATAATGACTACAACAACATCCACAGAATTAACAACTACTAAAAAAAAAATCAAAAGTAAATGTCACAAAATCATAAAGAACAAGCATGACTTGAAAGAACAGATATGAGAAGACACTCACTCCACCCTTTTGCAGAGTCAAATGGGAGTCACTCTTTTGCAAGGTCAATAAGAGTTGTACATAGCACATATCTTCAGCTGCTTTAATGTACTGATCAATTATGCTGATTTTTTTGTCTTTTTGTCTTTATTAAATACCACCTGTTATACACTGTAGGCTGCTGGTGACTCAGTAGATAAAGCCCTGGACCTGGAGTCAGGAAGACCTGTGTTCAAATCCAGCCTCAGATACCTCCTAACTGTATGACTCTGGGCAAGTCACTTAATCTCTGATTGACTGACAAAATGGATCCACTGAGGAAGGAAATGGCAAGCCACTCCACTATCTTTGCCAAGAAACCCCAAATAGACTCATGAAGGGTCAGACATGACTGAAAGACCACTGAACAATTCTATACTGCATGGGTCTCTGATAGGGATGTAGTGGGACACTAGAGGAAAATACAGTAGTGTAAAAAAATAGGAAAGGACATCTATAAAACATTTTTATTTTTTTTTTAATGCAATACCAGTTAAGTAACTTGCTCAAGGTTCCACAGCCAGTTATTTCTGGGTGTGGTGCTAAGTATCTTCTCCCGGATTTGATCCCCAGGTCATCCCAACACTGGAGCCGATACTCTTACTCACTGAGCCACCTGGCCACCCCTAAGCAATTGGGGTTAAGTAACTTGCTCAAGGTTACATGGCCAGGTGTTTCTGGATGGGTGCTAAGTGTCTGAGCCCGGGATTCGATCTCCAGGTCGTTCCAACACTGGCACCTGTGCTCTTACTCGCTGTGCTACCTGGCTGCCCCTATAAAACATATTTTTAAAAAGTGAATGTTACAAAATTAAATTTTGAAAAAGCATAGCTCCAAAAAAGAGACAAAAGAAAATGCTCCCACTGCACTTCTTTGCAGAGATAGAACACCCTAAGGGTTTAGTACATTGTGTGTATTTTCAGATTTTTTAATGTATTTTTCAAATATGATGATTTTTCCTCTTCTTATTGTCTTTAAAAAATGCTATTTGTTATAAGGAATGTCTGGGGAGGGGGAGCAAGGGGTTGAAGTTGAGTGAAACGATGGTTATTTTTTTAAAGATATCAATAAAAATTTAATTTCAACAACAACAATCTCTTACAACCCAGGACTCTGCTAGGTGCTGGGGATACAAAGATAAAAAATAAATAGCCTGGGAGGTAGAAGCACTACCTTCCCGAAGCTCCTGCTTCCACTCTCCCCAATCCATGTAAAAAAGGGGACTCTAAACAAACTTTGGAGCTGCAGAACCCACAAAATGACACAGAGAAGCTAACCTCCCACTGAGGACAGCCCGGCAGGCCAGCAGGAATCCAGCACAGTGCTCTGGGAGCAGAGCACAGCCCCATGCCAAGGCTTTAGCCCCAGGGCGGGCCAGACCAGCCTCTGGCCAGAGGGACTCCAAATCAGCAGTGGTGGCAGTTACCAGTTTTATCAACACATAGATGCAAAGGACAAAGTGAGAGGCCAGTGCAGTCTGGATTTTGGGACCAGTAAGTGGGAGTGCATGGCTTTTACCCCCAGGGCAAAAAGCCACTGAGCCGCCAGCACAGCCAGCCAGTGCCACATGGTGGCTTCAACTCTTGGCCTGCAGAGTGTAGGGGGACCAAGAACCAGTCTGAGGGGTAATTGCTCTTGCTTTAACCTGCTTGGATCTGGATTGCAGTCTAGGGTGGAGGTCCTGGGGTGTGTGTCCAGCTTGCCAGAGGGTGTGGAGACCTCAGAGAGGGCACCCATCTAATACCTCCAGCAGCTGAGAAAACCCCAGCATTTGGGATGAAAAGTCCGCTGTCTGGTGGCAGAGTCCTACTGTGGCAAAAAGCCCAAAAGTCAAGTAATTGAGTGGCAAAATGAGCAGGCAAAGGAAACAAAGCAGACAGAAGATTCCAACAATACACTCCTATTTTGGGGACAAAAAGGAGCAAAGCATGGAACAGGAGGAAAGCAGTGAAGTCAGAACTCCTGCACCAAAAGCTTCAAAGGAAAATACAAGCTGGTTACAGGCTACAGAGGACTTTAAGAAAGATTTTGAAAACCAAATAAGAGAAGTGGAGGAAAAATTGGGAAGAGAAATGAGAACAATGCAAGAAAATTATGAAATGAGAGTCAACAGCCTGACTGAGGAAAATAACACCTTAAAAAACAGACTGACTCAAATGACCTCAAAAAGGCAATGAGGAGAAGAATGCCTTAAAAAGTCGAATTTGCCTGATGGAAAAAGAATCTCAAAAACTCAATGAGGAGAATCATTGCTTCAGAATTAGATTGGAGCAAATGGACGCTAATGACTTTATGAGAAATCAAGATGCTGTTAAACAGATCCAAACAAATGAAAAAATAGAAGGCAATGTGAAATATCTCATGGGAAAAACCACTGACCTGGAAAATAGATCCAAGAGAGATAATTTAAAATTTATTGGACTACCTGAAAGCCATGACCAAAGTAAGAACCTAGAAATCATCCTCCAGGAAGTTCTCAAAGAAAACTGCCTGATGTTTTAGTACCAGAGGGCAAAATAGAGGTTGAAAGAATCCATCGATCACTTCCTAAAAAAGATCCCAAAAAGAAAACTCCTAGGAATAGTATAGCCAGGTTCCAGAATTCCCAGATTAAGGAGAGAATATTACAATCAGCCAGGAAAAAACAATTTGAATATTGTGGAAACACAATCAGAATAACCCAAGATCTGGCAGATTCTACACTCAGGGATGGAAGGGCTTGGAATATGATATTCCGGAGGTCAAAGGAGCTGGGATTAAAACCAAGAGTCACCTACCCAACAAAACTGAGTATCATGTTTCAGGGGAAAATATGGTCATTCAGTGGAATAGAGGACTTTCAAGCATTCTTGCAGAAAAAAAACAGAGTTGAATAGAAAATTTGACAGTCAGATACGAGAAGCATGAGAAGGTAAACAGGGAAAAGGAATCATAAGGAACTTATCAAAGTTGAACTATTAACATTCCTACATGGAAAAACAATAATTGTAACTTATGAAACTTTTCTCAGTAGTTAAAGGGATTAGAAATATATATTTGTCTATATATGAGGGTATATGGGCATATGAATACATATGTGAATGTGTATATATATGTTTACAGGTATACATAGATAGAGGGCACAGGACCACTTTAACAGGAAGGAATGATACTTAAAAGGTGAAATTAAGAGGTGAGATAGGAATATAATGAGAGGAGATGGGGAGAGACAGAATGGGGTAAACTATCTCATACAGAAGAGGCAAGGGAAAATGGTTGCAATGGAGGGGAAGAATAGGAAGGCAAAAGGGAATGGGTCAACCTTATTCCCATTGAATTTGGCTTGAGGAGGGAGTGAAATACATACTGAATAGGGTATCTCACCCTCCAGGAGAATAGGGGGGGAAGGAGATGAGAGGGGAGATGATAGAAGGGAGGGTAGGCTGGGGGGGAGGGAGGTTGGAAGCACTCACTTTTGAAAATAGACGGGATCAGGGTGGAGAATGGAGCGGGTGGGAGGTGGGATAGGAGGGAGGGAAATATAGTTGGTCTTTTACAATATATCTACTATGTTATTGTTTTGCATTAGCCACACATATACAACCTGTGCTGAACTGCGTTATCTTCCCAGTGGAGGTGGGTGACGGGGAAGGAAGGGAATGAATCTGGAATTGAAAGTTTTAAAATCAAATATTCAAATATATATGTATAAATATGTAAAAATAAATAGCCTTGACTGTCAAAGAGTTTACAATCTATGAGGGAAAACAGCACACAGCAACAGGAAGAAGCATTCATTATGTGTCTAATTCATTCCAGGCACTTCCCTCAGCCCTGGGGGTGCAAAGAAAAGTAAAAGAAAAAACCCCCAGCAGCCCCTGCCCTCAGGAGCTCAGTCTCCCTCCCGGGGGAGACCTCGTGGGAACAATGTGGATGCAGAATAAATTGTAAATCATCCCAGGGAGGGCACCTGTGTGAAGGGGCAGGTTCCTTGCAGAAGGTGAGACTTTAGCTGGGACCTGAAGGAAGCCATCTATGAGGTGCAGATGAAAAGGGAGAGTGATCTTGGCATGGAGAGACACAACCAGTGAAAACGCAGGAGTCTGGAGATGTCGTGTCTTCTGTGAGGAAGAACAAGGGGGCTGGTGTCAGGGAGTGTGAAGGGGAATAAGCTGTAGGGATAATAATAGCTGTCATTTATATAGAACTCCCATTTGATCCTCACAACAACCCTGGGAGGTGGGTGCTATTATTATCCTTATTTTACAGATGAGGAAACTAGAGCGAACAGAGCTTCAGTGACTTGCCCAGGGTCAGACAACTAGTAAATGTAAGAAACTGAATTTGAACTCAGGTTTATCTTGACTCCTATCCATAGCTGCCACATCGAGTTTATATGTTTTTTAAAGATATGTAACAAGTAAAGAAGATATATACAAAGTAATTATAGAAGGGAGAACGCTATCGACTTGGGGAAGGGGGAAACAGGATACAACTGGTGGAAGTGATGCTTGAACTGAGCCATGAAGGAAGGTAGGGATTCTGTAAAGGAGGATATAAGAAAGTACATTGTAGGGCTAGAGGATAGTCCGTTCAAAAGCACAGACACAAGAAGGGGAATATCACTAAGCAAGTACACCACTTTAGTCAAATCACTGTCTTTGTTTTTGTGAACTGTAGCTGTGATTTGATGTCAGTCAATTAGCAGTATTAACCACCTACTATGTGCCAGGCATTGGACTAAGATCTAGGGAGAAAAAAAAAAAGAAAGGCACCCCCCCCCCCCGCCCCAAACAAACCAGTCACACTGCTCTCAAGGAGTTCACATTCTTCCTACCTTTCCAGTTTTCTTATAGTTTACACCCCTCCAGGTACTCTTTGACCCACTGATGCTACCCTCCTTCTTCCTGGAACAGGCAATTCCATCGCCCTACTCAGTGTTTTCCCTGGTGGTTCCCCATGCCACTATCCCTAGAGATAATAGGGAACCACTGGAGTTGATTGAATAGGACAGTGACATGGTCAGACCCGGCTAGGTTAGTGGGGTGGACAGAGTAACAGGCCTGAAGTCAGGAAGACTCATCTTCCTGAGCTCAAATCTGGTCTCCAATACTTACTAGCTGTGTGACTCTGGGCAAGTCACTTATCCCTGTTTGCAAAGGAGCAGTCAGATGCATAGGAGGAGAACCAGGAAAACCCTAAAGAGAAGAGAGTATCAAAAAGAAGGTGATTGACATGGTCAAAGGTTTCAGAGGTCAAAAAGGGTGAGGATTGAGAAAAACTCATGGAATTTAGCAACTAATATCATCAGTAACTTTGGAGAGAGCAGTTTCAGTTGAATGAGTTCGAAAGTCAGACTGCACAGAATTAAGAAGAGTAGGAGAGGAAAGAAGTGGAAGCATTGATTGTAGACAGCCTTCTCAAGGACTTCGGGTGCAAATAGAAGAAGAAATATAGGAATGGAGGATTCAAAGGAGTATTTTTTTTTAGAATTTATTTATTTTTAGTTTTTAACATTCATTTCCACAAGATTTTGAGTTCCCAATTTTCTCCCCATCTCTCCCCTAACCCCACCCCAAGATGGCAAGCATACTGATTACTCCTTCCCCTAATCTACCCTCTCATATATCGCCCCACTGCATCCCTCCCTTTATTATCCCTTTCCCCCTTACTTTCCTGCAGGGCAAGGTGAATTTCTATACCCCATTGCCTGCATATCTTATTTCCCAGTTACATGTAACAACAATTTTTTTTAACATTTGTTTTTAAAACTTTGAGTTCCAGATTCTCTACCTTCTTCCCTCCTCACCCACCCCCACTGGGAAGACAACACCTTTTCTATCTCTCCCTTTCTCCTTCTCCCAATATATTCCTCTCTCACCTCTTAATTTTATTTTTTAGATATCATCCCTTCATATTCAACTCACCCTGTGCCCTCTGTCTATGTATACATGTACACACACAAACATACACACACACATATATACACATACACTCAATTATACATACATATATATGTTTATATACGTATATATTCTAAGGGAGAATTTTTTGAGGATGGGAGACCCATGGGCAGTAGAAAAGCAGCCAGTAGTCAGGAGGAGATTGGAGATAAGTGGGAAGATGAGGGTAATAGAGAGAGCAATCTGCCAAGAAAAGACTACTCTTGACTCTTATCCATTACATGGTATCATCAGGACAATATTAGTGTGAAAATGAAGTGGTCTTTTGGAGAAGAGTATAGCTTCAGGTAACTGAAAGTACTACAATACTACATATTATCCTTTCGGCTAATCAACCAAGACCAGTCCAGGCCTACCTACTCCCCTTGCCACCTGACTCCCCACCTTCTATGTTTCTGATCTTACAGCTCTCCTTGTTCCTGACTACCTTCCACAGTCTCTTCACCAAGGGAATATCTTCCACTTATAACATTATTCCTATGATATTAATTTTCCTTTAAAATGTTATTTCACCTAATGTTTATTCTGACCATACAAGTTAGCAGTATAAATAGAATAGGATTTACTTGTACCTTACAATAAATCATGACATTACTGGGAAGTTGCTTTAAGAAAAATGACAGCTTCTCACAAGTCCCAAGGATTTGATAAAACATTCATCAATAGAAGGACAGATGTCCCTATAATGTGGAACATATTGTGCTAGGAACATAAAATGGTTCAAGATTTTCTCCCTGTCTTCAAGGAGCCTACAAACTAATAGGGGATAAAAAGCATCTAGACATACGAAGGTGAATGATGATATGAGAGTTAAATATCCATCAAAATAGGAGAAATTGAGACAGAGGTCCGGATGCCAATGCTGCAGCATGCTGACAGAGGGCCGGACCCGTGCGCAGAGGGCCAGATGGGGCCTGATCAATGTGGGAGCAAGTTGACCCAACAACCACAAGGGCCATTGCCAGGCCTATCACCAGAGGGCTGGGACTGAACAGAGCAGGGTAAGAATCAAATGCAGGGCCCCTGGCAGGGTGTAAGGGTTATGGGATTTAAAGATCTCCCATGCCCCATGGACGTGCTGACATAGCAGAGCAAGAAAAAAAAAAAAAGCCGAGCTAACGGTCCGGGGGGTGGGAGTTGGCGGCAGTTGCCTTTTTTTTTTTTTTGAGTTAGGACTCCTGCTGAAGACTGCCAGGGGCCGGAGCTGCTGGGAGCACACTGGGTGGTTGCTGTGAGTGGGGAGAGGAGGACCTTTGCCTGAGGTAGCCTGTTCTGTTTTAAAGGCTTGAAAATGTGGGTGCTTTCTACTTTATCTACCTGTGCCAATGTCATAACTACTCTGATGGCTTTCACTTTCTGGTTTTGGGACTCAGTCTTTTGGTATCTTAATAAATTTTCTAGTTTATTTCCCCAAATGGCAAACCTGATGTATTTTGTGATGGATAATTATATCAGCATATTTGTAATCTCTATAAGCATTGTGAATATGGCATTGCTGATACACAGGGGCAGCAACTACTCCTGGGACTACCAATCCATAGCCTAGAAATTTGAAAAACCCCTATCTAGATTTCCAGGGACCAGGATGGCAGAGTGAACCCCGGCTGCTCCAATTTACCCCTTTGACCCTGAAAACATAGTAATTATTACCCCAGGGCAAAACCTTAAACAGTAAAGGCTTGGGAAGCCTAGAGGAAGGGTGTGGCTAGGGCCTTGCCTCAAAATGGGTAGAAAGCAGACTGCAAAGACAAAGATTCTGCAGCCCTACTATCATGAGAGGGAGGAACCAAATTCAGAGGGAGACAGTGTTGACTCCACACCTACAGCTGAAGCCTCATCAGGGAACTGATGAATCAAGCACAGAAAGCATTCTTAGAAGAGCTCAAAAGGAACTCTGAAAACAAATGACAGAGATAGAAGATAAAAATGAATAATGCTTTTAAAATCAAAATTGTGAAATTAGAAAAATATTACAATGAAGAAAACAGCTCCTTAAAAAGAAAAATGTGTGATATGGAAAAGGAGCTCTAAAAACTAATCAAGAAAAATAATTTGCTAAAAACTGGTATCAACCAAATTGAAGTTAATAACTCTATGAGGAACCAAGAATTAGTCAAACAAAATATCAAGAATGAAAAATTAGAAAAAGCAGTAAAATACCTCAATGGAAAAATAACTGACCTGGAAAACAGATCCAGGAGAGATAACCTGAGGATCACAGGCCTACCAGAAAATCATGATGAAAAAATGAGCCTGGACAACATCTTCCAAGAGCTCATAAAGGAAAATTGCTCTGAGATACTAGAACCAGAAGGTAAAATAGAAATCAAGAGAATTTACCGGACACCTCCTGAAAGAGATCCCAAATTGAAAAGTCCTCAAAATGTTGTGGCCAAACTCCAGAACTACCAGGTAAAGGAGAAAATACTTCAAGTGGCCAGAAAGAAACAATTCAAATATCTCGGAACCACAGTGAGGATCCCACAGGACCTGGCAGTCTCTACACTGAAAGAATGGAGGAAGTAGAATACAATTTTTCACAAGGTAAAAGAGCTCGGGTTATAACCAAGGATCTCCTACCTAGGGAAAATGAACATATTCTTCCAGGCAAGGAGATGGTTATTCAACAATATAACAGATTGCCAGACCTTCCTGATGAAAAAGCCAGAGCTCAATGGAAAATTCAACCTCCAATTACGAGATGCAAGAGAGACAAAGAAAGGTATACAAGGAAAACATACACACCCTGTTATTTAATAAGAGCAAACTGCTTATAGACAAGTAGAGGGTATGAGTATAAATTATATTATATATATAAATTATATAAAATGACAATTAAAAAAACCTTATTAATGGCTACAAAGGGACTGCAATGGAAGAAGAGGAAAGAACGAAATGGAAAAGGATAAATTATGCCACACAAAGAGGCATAAAAACAATATAGCAGGGGGAAAGAAGGGAGGGAAATGAATATTATATGAACTTTTCCCTCATTGTTTCTGGTGCAAGGAGGGAATAACACAACCAGGTAAGCATAGAACCCTATTGAGAAGAGACACAAAACATCATAATAGAGGAAAAGAGGGGAGGGAGAGGAGCTTAACATGAGATTTGTTCCTATCACTCTTAGTGGGAAGAAGAAATATCCTACAGGCAGTAGGAGGGGGGAAGGGCTAAGAAAGGGCAGGTGGTTAGAAGGAAGGGAAGAAGTAAGGGGAAAGGGGAGGAAAAGGGAGTGGGGTTGACAAGAAGGGAATACTGAGGGAGGCAGTGGTCAAAAGGAAAACTCTTAAGGAGGGGAAGGGAGAAGGGGAGAAAAATATAAGCATAAACAGGGGAGGGAATAGGATAGAAGGAAAGAGACAGATAGTAATCATACCTGTGAATGTGAATGGGATGAACTCTCCCATAAACAGAGGCAGATAGCAGAATGGATTAAAAACCATAATCCTACAATATGCTGTTTACAAGAAACACATCTGAAACAGAGGGATATACACAGGGTAAAGGTAAAAGGCTGGAGGAAAATATATCATGCCTCAGCTAAAGTAAAAAAAAAAAGCAGGGGTAGCAATCCTTATCCCAGATAAAGCATAAGCAAAAATTATTTTTTAATTATTAGAGATTAATTAAAAGAGATAAGGAAGGAAACTACATCCTGCTAAAAGGCATCATCGAGAATGAAGCAATATCATTACTTAATGCACCAAGTGGTGTAGCATCCAAATTCCTAGAGGAGAAGGCAAGGGAATTAGAGGAAGAAATAGATATCAAAACTATACTAGATATACCTTAATCTCCTCCTCTTTGAATTTGATAAATCCAACCTCAAAATAAACAAGAAAGAAGTTACAGAGATGAATAGAATTTTAGAGAGAGTAGGTATGATAGATCTCTGGAGAAAACTGAATGGGAATAAAAAGGAATATACCTTCTTCTCAGTGGTACATGGCACATACAAAAAATTGACCATGTACTAGTACATAAAAACCTCACAATTCTGTGCAGAAAGACAGAAATATTAAATGCATCATTCTCAGATCATGATGCAATAAAAATCATATTCAATAAAGGGCCATGGAAAGACAGACTAAAATCTAATTGGAAACTAAACAATTTAATCCTAAAGAATGAGTGTGGCAAACAAGAAATCATAGAAACAATCAGTAAATTCATTCAAGAGAATGACAATAATGAGACAAAATACCAAAATTTTTGGGATGCAGTAAAGGTGGTTCTTAGGGGAAGTTTTATATCCCTGAGTGCATACACGAATAAATTAGAGAAAAGGGGGGTCAATCAGTTGAGCATGCAATTGAAAAAGCTATAAAAAGAACAAATTGAAAATCTGCAGTTAAATACTAAATTAGAAATAATGAAAACCAAAGGAGAGATTAATAAAATTGAAATTAAGAGAACTATTGAATTAATAAATAAAACTAAGAGCTGGTTTTATGAAAAAAAAAACAATAAAATTGGTAGACTCTTAGCGAATATGATAAAAATAAAAGAAAGAAGAAACCAAATTATGAGTATCAAAAATGAAGAGGGTGAATCTACCTCCAATGAAGAGAAAATTAAAACAATAATTAGAAATTATTTTGCCAAATTATATGCACATAAATTTGACAACCTTAAGTGAAATGGATGAATATTTACAAAAATATAAGCTGCCCAGGTTAACTGAAGAGGAAGTAAATTACTTAAATAACTCCATATCAGAAAAATAAATTGAACAAGCCATCACTCGACTCCCTATGAAAAAAATCTTCAGCGACAGATGGATTTACTAGCAAATTCTATCAAACATTTAAAGAACAATTAATTCTAATACTCTATAAACTATTTGGCAAAATTAGTGAAGGAGGAATCCTACAAAATTCTTTTTATAACACAAACATGGTACTGATACCCAAATCAGGAAGAGATAAAATGAAAAAAGAAAATTATACGCATAGATGCAAAAATTTTAAATAAAATATTAGCAAAAAGACTACAGCAACTTATCACAAGAATAATATACTTTGATCAGGTAGGATTTATTCCAGGAATGCAAGGAAAGCTTAATATTAGGAAAACCATCAGTATAATTGATCATATTAACAATAAAACTAGCAGAAATCACATGATTATCTCAATAGATGCAGAAAAGACTTTTGACAATGTACAACATCTATTCTTATTAAAAACACTAGAAATCAAAGGAATCAAATTAGGCAAAGAAAAGACCAAGTTATCACTCTTTGTGGATGATATGATGATATACTTAGAGAAAACCTAAGGAATCAAGTAAAAAACTACTTGAGACAATAAATAAATTTGGCAAAGTTGCAGGATGTAAAATAAACCCACATAAATCCTCTGCATTCCTGTATATTTCTAAAGAAATCCAACAGCAAGAGATAGAAAGAGAAATCCCATTTAAAGTTACCGTAGACATTATAAAATATTTGGGAATCTACCTGCCAAAACAAACCCAGGACCTATATGAACACAACTACAAAACACTTTTCACACAAATAAAGTCAGATCTAACTAACTGGAAAAACATAAATTGATCATGGCTGGGTCGAGCTGATATAATAAGAATGACAATTTTACCTAAATTAAATCACATATTTAGTGCCATACCAATTAATTTACCAAAAAAATTACTTTATAGACCTAGAAAAAATAGTAACAAAATTCATTTGGAAGAACAAATGGTCCAGAATATCAAGGGTATTAATGAAAAGAAATGCTAGGGAAGGTGCCCTAGCTATACCATATTTTAATCTGTATTAGAAAGTAGCCATCATCAAAACTACTTGTTACTGGCTGAGGAATAGAGCAGTGGATCAATGGAATAGATTGGGTAAATGAGACTCAGCAGTCAATGACTATAATAATCTACTGATAAACCCAAAGACCCCAGTTTTGGGGATAAGAACTCACTATTTGACAAAAACTGCTGGGAAAACTGGAATATAGTATGGCAGAAACTGGGCATAGACCATTATTTAACACCGTATTCCAACATTAAGTCTAAATGGGTGCGTGATCTAGGTATAAAGGATGATACTGTAAGCAATCTGGGAAAGCAAGTAATAGTTTACCTGGCAGATTTATGGAGAGGGGAAGATTTCATGACCAAACAAGAATTAGGGAGCATTATAAAGTACAAAATGGATAACTTTGATTACATGAAACTGAAAAGCTTCTGTACAAACAAAGCCAATGTAACCAAGATTAAGAGGGAAGTGGGAAACTGGGAAAGAATTTTTACAACCAATGTCTCTGATAAAGGCCTCATTTCTAAAATATATGGAGAATTGAGTCAAATTTATAAGAATACAAGTCATTCCCCAATTGATAAATGGTCAAAGGGTATGAACAGACAGTTCTCAGAGGAAGAAATTAAAGATATTTATAAGCATATGAAAAAAATGCTCTAAATCACTATTGATTAGACAAATGCAAATCAGAACAACTCTGAGGTACCACATCTCACTGGTCAGATTGGCTAAGATGACAAAACAGGAAAATGATAAATGCTGGAGAGGATGTGGAAAAATTGGAACACTAATACATTGCTGATGAAGTTGTGAACTGATCCAACCATTCTGGAGAGCAATCTGGAGCTATGACCAAAGGGCTATAAGTAATTTCATATCCTTTGACCCAGCAATACCACTTCTATGGTTGTATCCCAAAAAAGATCGCAGAAGCAGGAGGAAGACCCATGTGTTCAAAAATATTTATAGCAGCTCTTATTGTGGTAGCAAAGAATTGGAAATTAAGGTGATGCCCATCAATTGGGGAATGGCTAAACAAGTTATGGTATATGAAAGTAATGGAATACTATTGCACCATAAGAAATGAAGAGCAGACAAACTTTATATCTATCTGGAGAGGTTTATATGAACTGATGCTGAGTGAGAAGAGCAGAACCAGGAAAAATTTGTACACAATTACAGATACAACATCTGTGTGATGACTAACTTTGATAGACTGAACTCTTTTCAGAAACGCAGGGCTATAAGTAAACTTAAGTAAACAAAAGACTCATGATGGAGAGAAATGTCTACATTCAGAGAAAGAACCAGAAAGAACAGAATTTGAATGCAGATTGAAGCCAATTACCTGCTCTCTTTCTTTTTCTTGTTTGGTTTGGTTTCTTCTTTCCCATTGTTCATTCCATCTAATACAATCCTTCTTTATAACCTGACCAATGTCTAATGTGAAAGTATCTGCTGATCCTATACCTGATAAGGGGAGGGAGCAGGAGAAAATTTGAAACTCAGAGAACTGGGGAACTGAATCTTGTAAACTCAAAGTAAACTAACAAGTTAATAAAGACAAAAAAAGCAAAAAAAAAAAAAAAGAAAGAAAATAGGAGAAATCATAATAATAATAATGGCACTTTATATAGTGCTTACCATGTGCCAGGTGCTCTGCAATTATTATCTCTTCTGGTCATCACAACAACTCTGGGAAGTGGGTGCTGTTTTTGTCCTCATTTTACAGATGAGGAAATTGAGGTTAAGTGACTTGCCAGGTCATATTGCTAGTAAGTGTCTGAGACCAGATTTGAACTCAAGTCTTCCTGACTCCAGACCCAATACTATATTCATTGTGTCACCTAGGGGGAAGGCAATATATGCTTGTCCAATAAGTAATGTAGACAATAGGCACCATCAGGGCAGAGTAAGGAGAGAAAGCTCTCCTTTTCTTTTTGTGCTGGCCTGCAAAAGCTTCTTAGAGATGGGCTTTAAAGATTAGATAGGATTTGGTTTGGTGGAAAGGAGAGGAGAAAATAGTACAGGGTCAAGATGTGAGAAAAGGTACAAAGGAACTGATTCAACCATTTTGGAGAGCAATTTGGAAGTATGCCCAAAGGGCTATAAAACTGTACAAACCCTTTGACCCAGTAATACCACCCCTAGGTGTGCATCTCAAAGAGATCAAAGAAAAAGGAAAAGGACCTATATGTACAAAAATATTTATAGCAGCTCTTTTTGTAGTGACTAAAAATTAGAAATAGAAGGGTGCCCATCAATTGGGGAAAGGCTAAACAAGCTGTGGTATATGATTGTAATGGAATATTATTGTGCTGTAAGAAATGACCAGCAGGATGATTTCTGAATTTACATGAACTGATGCAAAGTGAAGTGAACAGTAACAGGAAAATGTTATACACAATAACAGCAATATTGTACAATGAGTTGTGAATGACAGCTGTTCTCAGCAATACATTGATCCAACACAAACCCAAAGGGCTTAAAGAATGAATGATGAATATTTAATGATGAAGCATAGTATCTACTTCCAGAGAAAGAACTGATGCTGTTTGGATACTGACTGAAGCATGCTATATTTCACCTTCTTTCATTTTCTTTTATTCAAGTCTTCTTGTACAAAATTACTAATATGAAAATATTTTACATGATTGCACATGTATAACCTATATCTGATTATTTATCAGGGGTGGGGAGAGAGAAGGAGGGAGGGATAGAATTTGGAACTCAAAACTTTAAAAAATGTTAAAAATTGTTTTAACATGTAATTGGGATATATATGTATATATATACATGTGTGTAGAAAGAAAGACAGAAAGAAAGAGTAGATAAATAAATAGATGATAGATTAGATAGATAGAGAGATAGATAGACAATTAGATAGACAGTCAAATAGACAGACAGATAGATAGATAGAGGCACAAAGTTGGTGAACAATCATGTGTCCCTAAAATCAGTCCTTGAAAACTATTGTTTTTATTTTTTCAAAGTAGTTTGTGTGATTTTGAGTAAATTCCAACTTCACTGGTATTCTGAAACTTTAAAATGAGGATAGTCTTTTTATATTCCCTCCTAGCTTTCAAGTCTTGGACAATAGTGCAAAAATTCAAGAATTTAAAATATATTTCTATGCCAAAATGTTTAAGATTCTGTTTAATTTTAAAATAACCATCTCTCTCTCTCTCTTTGATGGGACCTGAAATCTTGGCAGTCACACAGAGAGATGCTAAGTCACACAGTGGACTCAACCTCCAATTCTCCACTTGACAATTCAGAGCTGAATAACCCAAGAATGAAAGGAGTGCTCAGCAGGGAAAGAATAAATTAGAATGTCTCTTAATTTTGACATAAGAGTTGTATGTTTTCCTTTAGATTGTTATTTTTTTTAAATTTTCTTTCTTTTTTTTCAAATTAGGAGAGAATTTGAATGCTGAGTGAAAAATTGGAAGGGTGATGAATGTTTATGGTTAGGGCTAGGTCTATGGTCCATTTTGGTTTTGTTGTCCAGTTCTTTTAGTCATGTCTGACTCTTCGTGACTCCATTTGGGGTTTTCTTGGCAAAGATACTGGAGTGGTTTGCCATTGCATTCTTCAGCTCATTTTATAATTGAGGAACTGAGGTAAAAAAAGGTAAGTAACTTGCCCAGGGTCACACAGCTAGTAAATATCTAAGACTGAATTTGAACTCAGGGCCTCCTGATTCCAATGCCAATGCCCTATCCAGGGCACCACTTGTTCTTCCCATTTTGGTAGTGCAATCAGTAGCAGTGATTTTTTTCTTTTCTTTTTTAATGAGTAGAATTATAGCATTAAGGCTTATGTCTGGCATGGGATATGGTACCAAGAATAGAGACAAGTTGAGCTTTGACAAAAAAAATTATGCAAAACATGAATAAATATTTTTATGTATGACATCTAGGACATAGAAAAGAAAATAATGTTATTTGTGACCTCTCAATCAGAAGTTCTTAACTTTTTTGTGTCATGGATCCCTTTGGTGGTCTGGTGAACTATGAACACCTTCTCAGAAGAATTTTTTAAATGAGAAAATAAAATGCACAGGATTGCAAGAGAAATCAATTATACTGAAATACAGTTATCAAAACCTTTTTTTTTAAGTTTGGTGATACCAGCTAAAGAATCTCTACTCTAAACCCATTTAAAATGTGAATTAGTTAAGAATATTTGGAAGGTTATACTCAAGTTCTTGATCTCGTCCCCTGTGGAGAGAAAGGAAGATTTGCTTTCACATGAAAATTGATTATTAACCAGCTCTGTGAAAGATATGTTGATGTGGGGATTTCAAAAATCAATCCTTGGAAAAGCTCCATTTCCTGATCCTCCTTTCCCTCCTAGCCTCCCCACCCCTTCTTAACCCCTGGACCTTCAAACACCAAACCATCATGTTTTTCTCGTTTTCAGGATTCCTTCCCACCTACTCAGCTGAACTCTTGGTTGGTCTCAGAAGTAAGAGGAGGTGGAGAAAAAAATAGTAAATAAGAGTGAAACCTATTTGCAAACCAGTAGAATGGTCAATGAAGCTCATTATTAGTTGTAATTTCCTTGACGACAGGAACTGTATTACTTTTTATCATTGCATTCCCAATATGCCCATTCTTTCACAAAGCAATGCTTTGAATACATTCTTTCACGTGGGTATCACAACAACTCTATGAGGCAGGTACAACAGGTTTTGCTATTATGCCCATTGTTCAGATAAGGAAGTTGTGTCTGAGAGAAGTTAAGTGATATTACAGAAGTTGAATTGAAAGCTACACCTGTTCAGACTTCAGGTCCAGTTCTCTATTCCACTGTGCTGTAATGCCTCTTATCATAGACACATAATTAAAATGCATTTATATGATTGCATTGAACCAGTGTTTACTGAACCCTTTTGTTGTTGTTCAGTCATTTTAATCATATCCAACTCTTCATTATCCCATTTGGGGTTTTTTTTGGCAAAGATACTAGAGTGATTTGCCATTTCCTTCTCCAGTTCATTTTATTGATCAGAAATTGAGGGAAACAGGGTTAAGTGACTTTCCTAGAATCATACAGCTAAGATGTGTCTGAGGCCAGATTTGAACTCAAGTCTTCCTAACTCTAGGACGGATGTTCTATCCACTGCACCACCTAGCTACCCTTCATTGAGCTCTTATTCTATGTTTTAGCACTGTGCATATTAATTAGGACAAAGTAAAATAATTAAATTATTGACATACAATAAGCCTTATAATCTTTACATCTTTTGGAATACATTCAACATAAAAAATCAGTCTTTTGTTACTATCATTTGTTTTGTATCATATGGTACTGTACTTACAAGATTCTGAAACATTTTAAAATTCTTCATCCTTAAACCATACTTATCATATCAGATATTAATGTAACTTTAATGAATCGTCCATTTTCCAGTTCTAGCCTTGATTATAACACATTGCTTTTTAATTGGGTTTAAAACACGTGAATTCCCAGGCCATTTAAGCATGTTTACCTCCATCACTTGGAAAAATTCTTAACATTTCATCACATGTGGCCTGAGGCAAGGCTATATAGAAGTATACCATCTCTATTTGGGAATTTCTATAATTCTGAAACAGTTCTCCTTTTCAGTATATCTGTATATTTATCCAAATTCATCATTTTCTCAATAGGGACAAAATTTTCAGGCCCACTTGGAAGTAAAAAAAAAAAATTCCCTAAAGCCTTTGGAGGCTACATATTTTATAGTATGAAGAAGATGCTCCAATCTTAAAAGCTCACCTGGATTTCTTTGACAATAGTTTTGGTGTATCCTTGAATGAAAAAGGCAGGTTCATCAGTAGAAATGATCTTTCTTTCTTTTCTAATCTTCAATATTCCAGTATTTGTACTATCTTGCCCACTAGAGGCATTTTTTCTTCCTGGCAACACTCAGCAGCTGATTTTTTTATTTGTTAGTTTTACTAGTCTTCTTGCTGTTCTTCCATCTTTAAGAAGCCTGAATCAATATCATCCCCTCCAATTGCCAGGTCCCTCTGAAGATCTTTACTTGTTTTCTAAGGATTAATTAGGCTGTTTTGAAGCAGCGGTTTGTCAATTCTTGCATCATTGTCTCTTGTTTTCATTCTCACTTTCCTTGGTGCTTCTTGGTGGCTGATCCTGTTTCTTTTGGAGCTTGAATGATCCTTGAAACATTTGACTTCTCTACACCAACAACCACTGCAATATTTCTAGCTTTCATTGAAGTGTGCTCTTTAAGAGCTACAATTTGTGCATTTTCTTTGGAGTAATGGCTGTTCTTTAAAACTACAGAATAAAAAACACAACAAAAGAAATCAATGAAACACACACTGGTGGCATAAAGTCCAGGACTGGACTGACAGAATGAATTAAAGATGGGGAATCTAGTATAATGATTTCATCTGTTCAGGGTCAGATTTTCTGAGTCCTCCTAGTATCAGTAGAAGAAAATAACATAACCATTCTGTCACAAAGTGGCACATATCAAAATTATTAGTTGCCATAAATAATTCCCTTACTACGGTGGGTTTTATGGACATACCAAGGCATAAGACATGGTTCCTGACCTCCTGGGACTCACAATCAAGTTGAGTAAATAAGATTTGCACATTAAAAAATTAAGAAACAATATAAGGTACAGGTTTCCATACCACTGCCATTAATAATTTCTTTGGGCCTCAGTTTTCCCATCTTTAAAATGAACGGGTTGTACTCTTGGCTAAAAGGCACAATTTTAAAATATTTGTTGATAGGAGGGATGACTAAATGATGCACAGTTTTCATATTCCATAAAGTTGGAAAATGTACAAATGTAGTTGGTTTTAAGCCTCCTTCCAGGTCCAAATCCTATGAAACTTAGTAAATTAATTTTTTTTAGCAATAAAACATTTTCTCTATAAACACATAACCATAAGGGGGAAGAGAGGATACACATTAGTAGTATATGTGGAGAGGGGCACACATAGTGAAGGTGTAGATACAGGATGCACACATCGAGGAGTATACATACATATGAAGAACGCATGTGGCCAGGGGCAACCTTGTAAAGGGATCTATGACACTGCTGAATCCCTCCATCCACCCCCCCACACACACACACATCTTCTGGTGATATCACTGTATGGCTTCCTCTTATTTTGTTCCCTGGGTGTACATGAATATTTTTGAAAGGCTAACAACAATGTCAGTTAGATGTTTTGTTGGTCTAGTGAATGCTTAGCACAGAATCATATGGCTGGCATAGGTGCATCTGGTAATGGCTTTAAATTAGGATTACAAACTGAGTTTACTGTTTCACATCTACATCAGGTTTTAAAGTGGGTCCTATTAATCAAGCAGTCTCCAAAGATTTATTAAACATCTACTGCTATGTTCCAAGTGCTACTTTGGGGATGGAAAGGCAAAAATTAAATGGGCCCTGCCCTCAAGGAGCTTACATTCTATCAGTCCTAGTGGGATGAGGTGAAATGATATCCTCACTTGGTTTTGATTTAGTGTTTGTTTCTTTGTTTTGATATCCTAGATCCATCCAGACATCTTTGTTCCACTTCGAGACCTGATACCCATGATGGCATGAGGAGAAGAAGTATATTATCTCTAAGGAAGCTACTCCCCTGTTCAACTTTTTTCAGCAACTTCTCATTGTTCATAAGATTAAATATGAATTCATCAGCCTGTTGTTCAAAGCCCTCTAACAATCTGGCTCCCACCTACCCAATCAGTTTTATTTCCTACAACAGAGGCTGAATGATCATCTCTAAGGGATGTTATAGATGGGATTTATGATTTCAGTAGACGATAGAATAGATGAGGTCTTGTCCAGCTCTAAGATTTTCTTTTTCTGTGGTCCTGGGGACCTTTGGTATTGGAAGAAATCAATCTGATAAATGTATTCACACTGAAATTCTACTGACAGATACCAGTTTAATTGATTAACTCTTTCAGAGAGGACACAGACAAAGTAATCCTTAACCCAAAAGAATGAATCTCAAAAAGTGCAATTTCAGGTATCTGCTAAGAAGTTATAGGCTGG
Organism: Petaurus breviceps papuanus; assembly: GCF_028583685.1. NCBI lineage: Eukaryota > Metazoa > Chordata > Mammalia > Diprotodontia > Petauridae > Petaurus > Petaurus breviceps. The sequence continues at coordinate 62,060,226 of NW_027187419.1, forward strand.
TAATTATTTGGTGATAGTAACGTGTGGGCCTTTTCTTTCTCCCTCAAGTAAAACCACAGAGACAACTGTCTACTCTACATACTTCTAGGTAGAATCCAATATTTTCTATGCTGGATAAATGAATATATATGCATATGTAATATATATTGATAGATGTGCATATATATAAGTAAGCCTTGTTCTTTACATAAATACATGCATATATTCGTGTGTGTATTTCACATGTGTGTTTATGTATGTATGTATATATGTGTATACATACACACACATATAAGCAAGTCTTGTTCTTTACCTCAATTTAATGTCCTTTCCCCAGAACTCTGAATTTGCGATCAGAGATCTGAGTTAAAATCCTGTTTCTGCTTTGTTATATTATATAAATCACCTGGGGATCAGATTTCTCATCTTTAAAATCATGTAGTCAGATTAGAGTATCTCTAACATCTCATTCAGCAACAAATCCTATGAACATAGAGAGAGAGAGTTCATAACCTAATTCAATTCAACAAACATTATTAAACTCATACTGTATATGGATGAAAGGTGTTATGGTCTTTTGAGTACAATAGCATGGCAGATGATAATATCTCTTCTTTAAAGTCATTTCCACTGATAAAATCTTATTAGTCCCTGATATTGGGCCATTTGACAGTGGCATAGCATTGGTGGCAAGAACTTTCTTCTCGGAGTCTTTAGTAAGTAACTGGCTGCAGCATCTGTAGAAGCAGTTGCCAGGCTGTAGTTCCACAGGGGTTGCTTTCCAGGATGATGGTTGCAGGAACTGAACTGGAAGTAAGTCAGGTGATTTGAAGGGGGAGGGACATTGTTATTCCAAAGGCTCTTGAGTTAGGGTCCTGGGATATCCCATTGGAGTTTGAGGGAAGTTAGTGATCAAAGTAAAGGGGGTTTGACTTGCCTGGTACATACTGCCCCCTAACTCTCTCTCTGTCTCTGTCTCTCTCTCTGTCTCTCTCTGGGTGTCTTGCTTCTTCATCGAGGCTGGCTGGACTGTCTCTGTGTGTGACAGTTGGTTAGCTGTTAGTGGGGATAGCTGGCTCCTTTTCCACAGAAGTCATTTCCCTGGAGGATGGCTGTAAGGGCTCAATTGGAAGCAAAACCAGTGGTCTGGGAGGTTGCCCCACTCAGGCTTTTGTGCTTATCTGCCAGGTGGTGGAAGTTGGGCAGAAGTTGGTGGTGGTGGTGAGAAAGGAGGGCTCCTTATTTATAGTGACTAAGGTGGGATGCTTCTTATTAATTAATTACTATGAGAGAGATATCTCAAACATTCCCTAGATTCTTCTAGAGTTTAGGATAAGATGAAATATGGGAACAGATGAAATTTCAAGCTGAAGGGTGACCTACAAGTGAGTGCTGGTCAACCTCATCTACTTTTCTATACATACTCAAGGCCCAAAAGCTTTGGTGGACAATACCATAAAAGGGGTGTGATTTTCAAAATGTGCTTAGAGAGCACAAATGATTTTTCCCAGATCTTTTAAAAGGTCCCAGTTGCCAAGTATTTCCCATCTCACTGAAATTGTTACAGTATCTCCTTGTACAAATCTGCATTATAGCTTTATTAAATGATTATGTTACATTACACATGTTATAGCAACAGAATAGAGGGCCAACACATTATGGGAAATAGCACAATCTGATTGAATAGCCATCACCAGCCATTGTCACCTAACAGAATGAATAGGATCCTGAAGGAATGTGTTACTAGGGTAGATTCTTTGATGGAAGGTAAGTTGAGAAAAAAGTTATAATATGGTAACCAAGAGAGAAAATTTAAGTGAGATTAAGCATACCCAACTGGAGTACTCTGGGGAAGGGAGAGAAAGGAAGGAAGGAAGGAAGGAAGGAAGGAAGGAAGGAAGGAAGGAAG